>NC_142945.1:41628713-41643713 GCF_046866305.1 Octopus bimaculoides | reverse complement strand
TGGATTACAGGCACAACAGAAACAGGAAGAAAGAGTGAGAGAAAGTTGTGGTGAAAGAGTACAGCAGGGTTCGCCACCATCCCCTGCCGGAGCCTCGTGGAGCTTTAGGTGTTTTAGCTCAATAAACACTCACAACGCCTGGTCTGGGAATCGAAACCGCGATCCTATGACCGCGAGTCCGCTGCCCTAACCACTGGGCCATTGCGCCTCCACATGAGCCAAATTATGCTACTATATTTAACAGGTGGTTAGTTAACGCATAAAGGGTAGCGGTGGTGGTGGGAGTTCTGGTGCTGGTGGTACTAATGGTCACCACCAAGCACAAAAAAAAGATTAAATATTTACCCGAGATGCCAGGAGGATCGAACCAGGGAATTTGTAGCCACGAATGCGAACTTCTTAAACATTCGATCATACTTCACTTTAGCAAATGTTATAGCACAGGTTGAAAAAAAAACTAAAACCCATTATTCATAAAACGAGTTTATCAATTAAAAATCATCAAATCCTAATCCATCATTTGATTTTTCCGAGTAACTACTACCATTCTTCTTCATTTATAATTTTCCCCCTCTGTCCCCCATCTCACGTTTCACCATGTTTCTCTAAACTCACAGGGATATTGGTTATTGCATTTTAATCATTTCACAGCAGGTTAAGATACTTTCCATTCATTTTATTACAAGTACAGATCTTTAAAATGTTATTGGAAACTATATGTTCAGATAAAGGAAAGAAAGTAAAGTTATATTTAATCCAGTTGGCAACGAATCCAGGGTTCGTCACAGGAAAAAAGTCAGAAGAGACACAATTATCCAACAGGATGTTGTTGGCAATCCATCTCAAAGAAGAGTTCGTCAACGCTATCTGCAACTTCAAGAACGCTGTCGTAGCTTGTGCGTTGCTCGACGGGAGAACCGCAAGACTTTGGGCGAAGATTCTTCATGATGTCGACTGAAATATTAGTACCTTAGTTATTAACGTTAAAAATATTGAATGTATATTCAGCATTTTGTCAAGAAATTCCACGATACGATGTTAGGTGTTTTCAAGTTGTTCATGTCATTTATTGTCAATAAATGACCGACGTACATTATTTTGTTTCCTTGTCGTACTTTACTTAAGAAATTAAATAAAAAGGGTTTTTTTTCCACATATGTATAAAGCCATCATAAACTTAGATAAACTTAGATATGTTTCGACCAAACATTGGTCCAGGCCATGTCTAACTTAATAGCACCACCTGATAGGATTATCTAAATCCTTTTTACAGTCAAGTTTTGTTTATAGTCGTTATGGAAAGGTGTTTTGAAAATTTTTAATTGATTAAACTTGGGGTTATGGTATTGTTTAGAATTTATTCACGCATATAGAACGTTGTAAACGAGTCTCTATGTGTTTCTCTTTTGTTAGGTAGGCATAAAGCGTGATAGTATTTTCGTTGCTTTTGGTATTATTGTGTTTAATCTCTTTGCTTTGACAGTATAATGGTCAAAGGTACAAAGTCCAGCCTTTAAGCCTTTATTAATTCGGTGTCTCAACTGTTTTTCACAAAAGAATGTAGATAGGCGGAAAGTTTGGCTGTATGTTTATACGTTTCTCTCCAGGTGTTCATAGTTTTGTAAGCAATTTGATAAGTGTATGGAGATTTTAAACATATCTTTTATATTTTCTCTTAAATTTTACTTGTTTCAGTCATTGCACTGCGGCCATGCTGGGGCAATGACTTGAAGGATTCTAGTCCAACGAATCGACCCCAGAACTTATTTTTTAAGCCTGGCACTTATTCTATCGTTCCCTTTACCGAACCGCTAAGTTACGGAGACGTAAACACACAACACTGGTGGTATGGGACAAACACAAACATATATATATATATATATATATATATATATATATATATATATATAAACACATCTATGTTTCCTTATCCCTTCTTTGTAGACACTCATACCAATTTCTCTTTTTAAAATCAAGTTCTTTCCTCATAAAATACAATTGTCCTATAGCCGGTAACCCATTCCCTCCTCTCTCTCTCTCTTTCTCTCTCTCTCTCTCTCTCTCTCTCTCTCTTTCATTCTCTTCTCTCTCTCCCTTTCTTTCTCTCTCTTCTCTCTCTCCCTCTTTCTCATTCTCTCTCTCTCTCTTCACCTCTTGCACAGACAAACAATAAACAATATTTAGTCTCATCACACAACATTCTGAGACACACACATTTAAAAATATCAATTAACTCGAAAGCCACCACCAACTGTGACAACCAATCCTATTTCTTAACCACCCATGCCAGCCAAAAATCAAAAAAAGAATTCTTCAATGACTTCCTGATCTCTTAGAAAATGAATTTTTTTGTTTTTGTCTTTGCACGAGAAAATGTAACAAACAAACCGCCATCCAAAACAGTTGTAACCACGTGATCAGAGATACACGTATTACACTGAGGAATAAATAGAGATTAAACTGATCACTGTTAAATACGAAGTCTGTTAAATCCAGGCCCGTGAAGCTGATGATTTCAAAAATGTCTTTCCCGTCTCGTAGACTTATGAGGCCATATATATCCCCAGCCATAGAGTGACCATTGGTTTCGCACCTATAAAGTGCTTAACTGTATAGGCGACTCGTCAAATCTAAATAACCTGAGGCCCATAACCTCTCTACAACTGGAGGGAGAAAAACGTCATGGTCAATTAATTTTATAAACCAAAACTTATTCAGAACGAACACTATCGGTAAGCTTTTTGACGGGATGGGGTTATCCCTCTTACATCTGTTCCTGCCGTGTCCGTAAAAATTTTCGAAGCTGATGACATGTTCCTATTCGGCAAATGGAGATTAACAAGCTTGCAACAGGAAACGTCTCTGATGAGGGCATTGACTAAACACTTCTTTTCAGGAATATAAAAAGGTCCCTGGATCAAGTGAGTTTTTCAGCATCCTTACTCTGTCAGCCAAGCAAAGCTTACAACGTTTGCTCCCGTTGCGATGTAGCCCCTGTTGTTCTAGGAGCCTCCATTTAATTATGTACAGCGTGTCCTCTTTTAAACGCCATACGTCGTTGGCCAAGGACGTGATGTTGCCGCTCTGTTATATATTCACAGCTGTTTCATAATTTTGATATTTATATAATTGATGCTACATCAACAAATTACGCGTTTATAAAATATGCATATAAATATACATACATTTATATATATATATATATATATATATATATATATATATATATATATATATAAATTGTCTGCACTTGTACCACACGTCATTCCTACATATTGCTAAGAGTTTATTTTAAATGTGGTCCTCTAGATTGATCCTAGATTTTATTTCCTGTACTTCATTTCACCTCGTTTTACCTTAGCCTATTTTATTCTGTCTTATTTATTCAATTACTATTTATTTGTGTTTTATCTGTATAGTTTTATTTCATTGCTTCCATTTACTACTTATATAATTGTAAATATAGCGAAAATATCTTCACTCGTATAACCACAAATATAGTGAGAATATCTTAACTCGTATAATCGTTAATGTAGTAACCTAAGTTTGTCTGAATCAACATAAATGCGTGAAAACTGTCTACCTATATACATTATGTGTGTTGTAAGTTCTTGGCAGTGAGATAAATGAATATGATTATAATCGGTTTTAGTTAATTAACTAATCAATAATCTTCTACTATTATATCACTACTTCGAAATTAGTGCTTTGTGCCATATTGTATATGTGATTACATATACATGTGTGATATTTGTGTGTGCGTACGTGCGTGTGTATGTGTGTGTATATGTGTGTTCGCGCGTGAACACAGGTTTATATAAATATCTATGATTGGACTTGCAAATACTCCTATACGAAGGTATGAATGTGTGCTAATGTGCGTGTGATTATTCACATAAACAGAGTATGTGTGAATGCTAACACCATATCACTGTTCTTGAAAAAATGGTGACATAGCCGCAGGCGTGGCTGTGTGTAAGAAGCTTGCTTTCCAACCGCATGGTTCCGAGTTCAGTCCCACGCAGAAAAGTATAGGCTCATTGCTTGCCTAAACATTATGTACAGATTGTACATAAGCTGCCTCAACAAATACCTCCTGGATCATTGTTAGTCCAACGACATTGTGACTTAAGAGCAGGCAGGTTGAAAGAAGAGAGTGTGGGTATGTGCCGAACGACATTTGATAATTAAAACTGTGCTTTCTGAAGTAAAAAAACACCGCAGAAACTTTGTGGCTATGGTTTGATTATAAGATTTTATTCCCCGTTCATGGCTGCTGGAGTTTCTAAATTTGGCAGAAGTACATCCTATCTTAGTAGTTGCCATAGAGAAGCTCACAAAAGTCTGAGCAACAAGCCTCACACTTACAACTGGGATCGGAGCGATCGTTTCTGATGTTTAATTCTGCTTATTTTGACATTAAATCCATTATCATTTCTGCAACAGAAATCCAATGTCTATAGGCTACAATCTGCAACTGCTAGAGTTACCAATGTAACCCAAAATTTCGTTGTAGATGACCTGAAGATCAATACTAAGAATGTTAACAAGGCAGAGGCGTGGGTGTGTGATAAAAAATTTGCTTCCAATCGTGGTACCTGGTTTAATTTCACTGCATAACACCTTAGGCAAGTGTTTTCTGTTACAGCCCGGGCGAAGTAAAGCCTTGTGAGAGAATTTTGTAGACGGAAACTGAAATAAGCCCGTTGTGTGCGTGTATAAATATATATGTATATATATGTGTATATATATATATATATATATATATATATATATATATATATATATATATATATATATATATATATATATATATATATATATATATACACACACACACACACACACAACAAGCTGGATATTGTTTGGGAAAGGCCAAGAAAAAATATGCTCGTCCCTGTTGTTGTGAATAACTCTTCGAAAATGAAAGAGAAAGAGGATATCTACAGACAACTGCTTCGAAATCTCTAGCTTCTATAACCTGATTATAAATTCACATTTGAGAATTTGGTGCACTTGGTTGTATGAGTAAATGTCTAAGTACAAGCTGAATAAGCTAGGATTTTCAGACAAAGAAACCAACCAGCTACCATGCACATTACAAATACAGTCTGTAAATGGAACAGTAAAAATATGCAAGACTTTTCTCAAGATCAAAATGTAAATTTGCTTTTGTTACCTACATTCAGACGATGGAGCTTTATACCTTTGTTAGAAACCAGTTCCTTTCTTACAGGAAGATTTCAAATAATCAAAAACAGACAAGAACGTACACACACACACACACACACACACACACACACACACACACACACACATCCATCCATACATACATACATTATCCCAACACAAATTAAAATCTCTAACTCTAAACACACAAACAATGGTCTATTTCCGCCATTTAATCGTTAACTTCATCTCCTTATATATATATTATCGATTTACTCTTTAGCTTTCTCTTCCTTTTCTTCGTCTTCTTCTGATTATTACTATTATTTTCATTATAGTTCATGTTGTTGTTGTTGTTTATATTGCTTTCTAATACTTGTATATAAATAATAATTTCACATAAATTACAGAGTCGGCGCCCATTAACCCTACTCGATGGTTCTCTCTGACTTTTTATTATCATTCCTCAAGGGCTTCTTCATTTCTTTCCTCGCTTTTTCTTCTTTTTTTTGTAACTACTTTTGTCGTTGTCGTCGCTGTTGTCGGCTTTATTGATGTTCTTATTGCTGTGGTTGTTGCTTCATTACCCACTGATATTTCTATAGAAATGATATATATATATACATTATATTGAATGCTTTTTACTTCAATCATTACGATTCTTATTTGTATGTATGTATGTATGCATGTATGTATGAATATAAGTTTGTTTAAAAGTATGCTTGCACGTATGTATATATATATATGTGTGTGTGTGTGTGTGTATGTGTGTGCGTGTGTGTGTGTATGTATATATATATATGTGTGTCTGTGTGTGTGTATGCATGTACCTAAGTATGTATACACCATACGCATATATACGTATATATTATGTATATATGTATATATATATATATATATATATATATATATATATATATATATATATATTTGTATACATATATGAATATATATATACGTATATACGTATATTCGTATACATGTATATATATTTATATATATATATATATATATATATATATATATATATATATATATATATATATATATATATATATATATATTTGTATACATATATGAATATATATATACGTATATACGTATATTCGTATACATGTATATTTATATATATATATATATATATATATATATATATATATATATATATATATATATATATGTATACACATATATATACGTATGTATATATGTGTTTCTATACATATATGTGTATATGCGTATATATGCACGTATATATGTGCATCCGTGTGTGAATGTATGTGCATATATTTGTATGCGCTTATATGTTTGTATACATATATGTGCGTCCATGCGTATATGTATGAACGCGTATGTATGTATATGTACGCATGGGTGTATCTGTGTGTTTGTGTACGTATGTGGGTATGCATCTGATGTGTATATATGTATATGATGTATATATGTGTGTGTTTGTGTGTGTGTCTGTATGTTGCTTGTGTGTGTGTGTGTGTGTGTGTGTGTGTGTGTGTGTGTGTGTGTGTGTGTGTGTGTGTGTGTGTGTAATATGTATTTGTTTGCCTTTTTAATATTCCTCTTTGAGATGATAAATGGTGATGATTCTTTCATAAGAGAATTAAACACATATTTAATATCAATATTAAATTATACAATTTATTGATTTGCTTTTCATTTCGCTTCGACTTTGTTTTTTGTTTTGGTTTTTCTCATTTTTGATTTTGGTGTCTGATTCTCTCATTTCCTTTTAAGTAAGTCAAATGAATAAATAGACGATAGACTAGACTGGTTTTCACTGGTTTAATCTTGTTTGGTCTGGGTTGGTCTGGTTTAGTCTTGTTTGTTCTGATTTGGTCCAGGAGAGTTAGTCGCTGGGTTCTTTTTAACTAGTCTGGTTTCATTTGGTTGGTTGGTTGGTTGGTTGGCTGGTTGGTCGGTTGGTTGGCTGGCTGGTTGGCTGGCTGGTTGGTTCTTTCGTTCGTTCGTTCGTTGGCTGGTTGGTTGGTGGTCTGTTTCCTTGGTTGCTTGTTTGACTGGCTGGTCGGTTAATTGGTTGATTGGCCGGTTGATTGCTCACTTTTGCACTGTTGATAAAGCTGCAGCGTCATCTTCTAATATAGCAACCATGTCAGCATGAACGTCGTTGAGGGCTAGCCCCTTTTTCTGCAGTTACTTAATAACACCACGATACCAAATTTTGTCCATTTTCAAGAGAAGTCGCTACTAGCTACTTTTGAAGTCTTCTTTGAACAATCAGATATCAGTTTACTTGGAAAGAAACAATGCAGTTATTAATAAGTAGAGCTGAAATTAATGCATGCAAGCTTTCACAGCTTTAACATCATTTCTTCATAATCAGCCTTTTCAATCCACACATGTATATACATATATATATATATATATATATATATATATATATATATATATATATATATATATAGCCTTGTGAAATACATCTATCCAGGGTTTTAAGGCCGAATTATTAATTTATTCCTCCATTTATAAGGCAGTAAAAACAACAAGGTGGTTTAGTTTTTTGTGGTCTATGCCATCGCAATTTGAATGGCGTACGCATTTACCAAAAAGGCAGAGAGCAAGGGGTGATAATTAACTGCACAGGAAATATAACCAGCGTTTTACGAGTACCAAAAATTACACTGAAATACGTTATAGTGTGCCCAGTGAGTTATCCCTATTTCTCGCTAAGGTGTATTTTGTAAAATGCGGTCATGAAGAAAAATTTCGCTCCTGATGTTTGTAAAATCACTGGCGGTTCTTATCCATTCCGTGTTGTTTTGTGTAATTTTTGATACTCGTAAAACACTAGTTATATTTCCTGTGTCATTAATTATCTCCCCTTGATTTCTCTCTGTCTTGTTTTTTTATTTTTTTTTTCACAACCATCGGAGCATGAAGCGCTCCTCACGAACGCAGGTTTGTGAGATAGTTGTGATCTGTAAACAATTTGGAGTAGGAACCGGTAAAAGAAGTATGAACACACAATGCGCATGTGCAGAAGAGAAGAATAACAGAAGAGAAGAACAACAACACAATTAAAAACAAGTTATATGATGGTCTGCATGCCACCACTATCACGCAGCTTTGCTGCAACTTTCTTGTTTAAAATGCGCGCGCTCATCCAAACCGCGATGACATCGAACGCAGTTACTAAACCGCCTTATTTTTACCAGCTTGATAGATAAGGAAATCAGTGAATATTTCGGACATGAAACCTGAGTTGCTGTATTTTATAAGGCATTTTTTTTTTCCTTTTTGTAACAATATCTTTATTCTCTTAATTGATCGAATGTTATACTATCTGTTAAACTTCCTATCGCATAATTATCTCTGTGTGTTTATGTATTTGTGTGTGTGTGTGTGTGTGTGTGTATATGTATGTATGTGTATGTATGTGTTTACTCCCCTCACTCCCGATTAAAAACTGGTGCTGGTTTGTTTACGTTCCCATAATTCAGCGGTTCGGCAAAAGAGAAAGATAGAATAAGAGACGAAAGAAATTACTGCTGAGGGTCGATTTGTTCGACTAAAACCCTTCAAGCAGGGCCACGAACCCATGGCAGAATCAAGTAAAAGAAAAGGATTTTTGTCTCTATGTTCGTTTATCTTTCTTTTCATCTATTTATCCGACTGGCGGCCTATTCATTAATATATATGTCTTTCTGTTCGTGTGGTTGTATGTTCATCTTTTTACTTTTCTGTCTGCTTATCAGACTGCTTGCCTTGTTGTCTACCTGTCTGTCTGTCAGCCTGTCGGCTGCCGACAGCTATTTGTTTTCTGTTGGATGACAGTTACTAGTAACAATATTTTGAAAGTACGTACGACTGTCTATATCCGCCAGACTGTATGTTATCCAGTTCGTTTATCTATCTATCCATCTTCTATCTACCAATATGTCTATCTTACCTATCAATCTATGTATCTACCTACCTACCTATTTGGCTAGCTGTCGGTTTCTCTACTTATTTATCTATTTATTATCTATCAGTATATGTGTGTGTGTGTGTCTATCTTTCTACTCATCTATTTATCTATCAGCCTACCTATCCATCGGTCGCTCTATCTACCTATCTCTCTATCTTTTTATCTATTTACCTATCTGTCTCACTACCTACATATCTCAATATCTTTCTATTTATATAACTATCTATCTATCTATCTACATATCCATCTATTTGTACGTCTTCCATGTGTCAGTACGTGTGTCAGTCTAACTTCCTGTTTGTTTCTTTCAATCGATTTTTCTAAAAGAAAATATCGCACCCATTTTCTTTTATGTTTTCTTTTCATTTTTTTGTTTTTTATTTCGTTTTTCATTTGATTTTTTTTTTATATCTTGGAAGGTTTTTTTTTTTTTCCTTTTACTGCGTTACTTTTTTAATTTTCTAGCAAAATTTATTGACAAAAAAACATGCCAAAAAATAGCTAAATTGTTTTCACAAACATATTCTATCCAAAATATTGTAGAAAATAAAAGAGATGAAACTCAGCTATGCCACGTCACTCAAAACATCTTAACAAGCGGTGGAGGGGGATGTGCAAAGAAAGGCGGTGGGGGTGCCTCTATGAAGTCACTCAACCTGTTATAAATAACAAATTCTCTTAACTCACACCTTAACTGTCTTAGTAAGTGCACGTTGAATAATGTGATCCTAGATCGTCTACACCAGTGGACCCCAAACCTTTTCAAGCTGTTGCCCCCTTGGCACCCAGGCCACATTTCCAGCGCCCCATCCACACACCAAACTCGCCCCCACAAACATAGGCCACTTTCTGCAGCAAATTCAAAGCAATGTATTTCACAAATAAAAGTTAACGTAGTTAACCCATTATTTTGGGGGGTTTTACATCCATTGCCTCATTTCGGCCAACCCCATTATCACCCCACTTTTCTTCAACACTCTCCTGAGTCTTTCCTCCGCCGCTGGGGTGGAGCAGTACTGCCCACTTTGGGATCCACTGGTCTACACATAGGAAAAATGGGGTGGGAGTGGGGATTAAAGAAAAATCATCAACAACTAGTACTACCACTACTACTATCATTACTACTACTACTACAACTACTACTATCACTACTACTACTACCACTACTACCATCACTTCTACTACTACTATCAATACCATTACTGCTACAATTACTACCACTAGTACTACAACGGCTACTACTACTACAAATAGCTACTATTGCAATTACTACTACTACTATAACTACTACTATTACTGCTACTACTACAACTACTATTATTATTCGTCTGTACATGGGGTTACATTAACCAAAAATGGGACATCCTCTGAACCTACTGCTTTAGAAAAAAAACGATGTGGATACAATTGACAATGTAGTCAACGCTGGATTAACCATTAAGCAAGATAAGCTCGTGCTTAGGGCATCAAGGGAAGGAGGGGGCACCACAGAAATGGCAAATGGTTTACGGCACAAAAGAAATCACTATAAACTTGCTAAAATAATATTCGGGATCCCTTTATCTCTACTCGGTATAGATGCAGATGTGTTACTTAAGGTTAATTTTGAGGATCTGATCAAAGACTTTGGAATTTAAAAAAAGTAGGAGGAAACTTTTCAAATATAATATATAAAGTAGAAGTATACAAAAATAAACATTATTTTCCCTCTTACTGTTTCGCTTTGAAAAATAAAAAAGATTATTTTATGGTTCGTTATTGTTATATTTTGAATTACATAATTTCTTACAGGGGCACCAAAATCTTTTAAGTGCTTAGGGCCTTGGTGGGTCTAAATCCGGCCTGAATGTAGTCCTAGCTATATAAAAATATGTATAAAAGATTAGCTGGTCATGGGTGGAACGTCTTTGATCATAGGGCAACTTACTGCTGGCTGTTAAAGAACAGCAAGGCGGAATTCTGGTTTAAGCATTCCATATAACTTTTTTTTTTTTTTTGTATTCTTAGAAACTTTTTGCGAATTTGTGTCCGACACCGCAGGAATTCATACAATTATGAAAAAAAATTTTTCTTTTCAGTTTTTTTAACACTTCTCCCCCCCCCCTCCAAACCCGGATAAATCTACAGAATTTTCTTTTTTTTTTAATTAGACTCTAAAACACGGGCAGTTTGCTTAAACTGGTGTTTGTGTGTTTACGTCTCCGTAACTTAGCGGTTCGGCCAAAGAAAACAATAGAACAAGTACTTGGCTTAAAAAAAGAAGCTATGAGTTCGATTTGTTCGACTAAAACACTTCAAGGCGGTGCCCCAGCATGGCCGCAGTCTAATGACTGGAACAAGTAAAAGATAAAAGATACTATAATTATTTTTTCTGTAACTTATAATCACTACCAATAAGTGAATAAATATTTTCCTTCGTATGTAAATACAAACCATTTGCATCTGATGTGTACAAATATATCTCATTTTGTATATAACTACATTTCGTTCGTATTTAATGTAGCCTGATATATATTATTTTGTATAATAAATACATTTCGTCTTCATTTAAAGTATATCAATATATCTTGCTTTGTGTATAGCTATATTTCGTTTGCATTTTAAGTGTATGTATTAATATACTTCGTTTTAATTTCATTTTTGGAATTGGTTGTCGACGTACAGATAAAGTTATAAATAATAGCTTATAATTTTGGGGTTGAAAACCCATTTTGTATAATATATACTCCGATCGTATTTCATATGTATAAATATATTTGTAATTATATTTTTAATTTTAATAAATTCAAATTGAAATTAAAGTTCTAAATTATCAGAAAGTAATGTTTTTATTGGAAAAATTCGCAGACTCAGAATGTCTGAAGTTCAAAGTGTTTTTTAAAGGTGTCATAAAAATGTTAGGGAATGTTAAAAAAAATTCAATATTTAAAATTTTTCTTTTACTTTCTCATTTTAAAATTAGTCTAGAATCTTGAATGTTACAGGTATTTAATGCTATAAACGTTTCATGAGTCGTGAGCGTTTTTAGCAAAATTAGAGATGCGGTAATGTGAACCGTGCTGAGGTAATTTGAAATGGGGTTCAGGCTTCTCCCGGGATTAATTTGAAATCGATTTGGTTGCTATTTCTAACAGATCAAGTGGTCGCTTGAGCTCTTTCATTGACCTTTATGGACTCTATTCAAAAAGCTGACAGGAAACAGGCTACCTGACTGCGTACAAGCTCTTTCATTGATTTATGTTAGTTCCTAATTAGATGGTACGACACATTGGAGGCGCAATGGCCCAGTGGTTAGGGCAGCGGACTTGCGGTCATAGGATCGCAGTTTCGATTCCCAGACCGAGCGTTGTGAGTGTTTATTGAGCGAAAACACCTAAAGCTCCACGAGGCTCTGGCAGGGGATAGTGGCGAACCCTGCTGTACTCTTTCACCACAACTTTCTCTCACTCTTACTTCCTGTTTCTGTTGTGCGTGTGCCTGTAATTCAAAGGGTCAGCCTTGTTACATTGTGTCACGCTGAATATCCCCGAGAACTACGTTAAGGGTACACGTGGCTGTGGAGTGCTCAGCCACTTGCACGTTAATTTCACGAGCAGGCTGTTCCGTTGATCGGATCAACTGGAACCCTCGACGTCGTAAGCGAAGGAGTGCCAACAACAACAACAACAGATAGATAGATAGATAACTTGAGTATATACTCAAATAACGCATGAGCACGTCTTGTGGCTTCACTTACTGCCCTATATTCCAAATCTAATCCAAAAAACATTTTCTATATTTCCCAAAATCTCACTCAATTGAACTTATTGGAATTATCTCCCTTGGTGGGGTTTTTTATATATATTTTTAAACACCCCTTAGAGGAAGTTTTGTCAACAGATTACATGGATAATATCAGTAAATTGAAATTTTGCAACTCACTATTTTGTATGTGAGAAATCCTGTCGTGTTGTATTTAAGATACAGAAATACCTCTTCCCACCGTGGTATTCCCTTTCAGCCATATTGTACAAAAACAACCAGCGGGAGATCGAGCCCAGCTGACGTATTTCATTGTCATTTAGAACGGAATTTTGCTTCAAGGCGAAAAAGACGTATTTAGCAGATATTTTTGTAGTAGCTGATGTTGTTGATTTTTTTTTTTTTTTTTTTTTTTTTTTGGTGGGGAGGGGAATTTTTTATGACATCTGTGAATGTTGTCAACATTGTAGTTGCTGATGAGACCTCTGTTGCTACTGCGGCTGTAAATGGTGTTGGTGTTGGTGTTGGTGTTGTTCAGAAATTCTCTTGCTGCTACGGTTGTGATTACTCTTGTAATAATTGTTGTTGTTTGTAGCTTCTGTTGTTACTAATGTTGTGGCTGTTGTTGTTGTGGTGGTGGTTGTTGTTATGGTTAAGTTCTCTGTTGTTGTTGTTGCTGCTGCTGTTGTTCTTGTTCATGATGACGACGACGATGATGATGATGATGTAGTTGTTGTGGTTTGTATCTTGTTATTGCTACAGCTGTGTTTGTCATTGTTGTTTTTTATAGCAGCTGTTTGTTGTTTTTTTGTTGTTGTTGCTGTTGCTGGTGTCGTTGTTCTAGCTCTTGTCCATAGTAATTTCTGATATTGCAGTAGTTGCTGCTGCTGCTACTGTTGCTACTGATGCTGATGCTGGTGCCCTTGTTGCTATTGACGACGACGACGACGACGACGAGGAGGAGGAGGAGGAGGAGGAGGAGGAGGAGGTGGCGGTAGTAGTGCTTGTGCGGGTAATGGTGCTGGTGGCGGTGGTGGTGTTGGTGGTACTGGTGGTGCTGGGGCTGGTGCTGGGGCTGGTGATGGTGCTGGTGATGGTGGCGGTAGTAGTGCTTGTGCAGGTGCTGGTACTGGTGGTGGTGGTGGTGGTAGTGGTGGTTGTGGTGCTGGTGCTGGTATGATAATGATTATGATGAGTCTTGATGATGTTGATGGGGTGGGTAGTAGTGTTGTTGATGTTTGTTCCATAGTGAAACTGACAACAATGTGTGGGTGGAGTTGAACGGCGGGAAAACGTAGAAGCGGTGGAAATCATGAGAGCCAAAGGCAAAGAAATTTTGTGGGGCGAGGGCGGGGTATATGACGATGTATATGTGCGTATGTTAGTGTGTGTATGTGTGTGTGTGAGAGAGAGAGAGAGAGAGAGAGAGAGAGAGAGAGAGAAAGAGAGAGAGAGAGAGAGAGACACACACAGACGTTTCCGTTCAGAGAAAAACAAGCTAAGTCAACCGGAGGACTCTGGAAGAGATAAATAAACTCTGGCTTGTTTCGGAAAAAAATCATAAACTTCATCTCTGTGTGTGTGTGTGTGTGTGTACATACATATATATATATATATATATATATATATATATATATATACACATACATACATACATACATACATACATACATACATACAAACATACATACATACATACACACAAACAGACACATATATATATATATATATATATATATATATATATATATATATATATATATATATATATATATATATATATATATATATATATACATATATATATATATATATATATATATATATAACTCTTATCAACTGACAAGACGAGACAGCTTAACCCTAGGCAGCCGGGTAAGAGCCAGTCAAAAGATATGTGCTTTATCATGGCTAAGAGTTGTCTTAACTCTTATTTCTTGCAATACTGGTACTTACTAGTACCCTTATTCACTTTAGAGATGTCTATAGATCTGCTTTTCGGTTATACATACATACATACATACATACATACATACATACATTCTTTTATTTGTTTCAGTCATTTGACTGCGGCGATGCTGGAGCACCGCCTTTAGTCGAACAAATCGACCCCCCAGGACTTATTCTTTGTAAGCCTAGTACTTATTCTA
>NC_142945.1:41618713-41621213 GCF_046866305.1 Octopus bimaculoides | reverse complement strand
ACGTGTACCCTTAATGACACCTCGCGCCACCACGAATCGAACTTGCGACCTTACGAACGTGAGCCGAATACCCTAACCGAAAGACACAAATGGAAAACAAAATAAACAACATATAGAACGACCCTTCATCAGTTGTTGGCTGTTTTTCTAGTCTCGTATTTCGAGCATTTAACAACAATATACGTTTTCGATAAAACAGTTGCTCCCACAAAGCAAATTAAATAAAATTTGGGATATTTGCGGAGGGTCAAAATTGGTAACACAAACAGGACAGTGGAAACAAACAGGAAGGGCTGCTAAGCCTAAACGAGGTTGTGGTGGCGAACGCATAAATCAAGTGTGGACAGGAGACAAACAAGAACATGTCTCCCTTGTCCCAGCTACAACGGAGAAAAAGAAAGAAACACAAGCTAGAAGAAAGATGGCCGATGGACAGACAGACAGACAGACAGATAGATAGATAGATAGATAGATAGATAGATATCTTGTCACTACGTCTTGTTTCTGTTGCAAGCGACTTAGTTATGTCGCCATCAAAAGAGTCTTTATAATTATTCTTCCTTGTTTCTTTTGCGGTGTGGAAGCGGACGTTGCATAGAAACGATGCAGATGTAGCTTGAGTTCTTTGAGCTGTGGTTGTGGATGATGATTATGTGCGTAAAAATAAGGACGGGTGTTAGTGGCGTGATTAAAAGTAACAATTGAGATGATCATTAATAAAAGTATGGCGGCAAGAGTGCAGAAAACATAAATAAACTTTCGAGATACACCAAAGTTAATAGAAAATTAAATTCGGTGCAACTAAGAAATATGAGAGAAAATTCGTAACAGACTAAAAAAGCCTCTTGTCACACTACTTAGCTATTGCACCTCCCAAAGATCACACTTCCCACTGCAAACCTTTATTTAATTTTTAAACCATTTAAATATCAGAGTTTTCTCCCTTGTTGTTACCATCTTTATCATTTACAAGAATTGCTATTATATCTGATGATTTTTCTTCTCATTAAGGCTATAATTTTAATCTTAATTAGAAATTAGTTTTGGTTAATTACATTAGAATATGTCAGTTTGAACTTAACTCTGCCGAGAAAGAGATCACTGACAAGCAACTTAGTCACTCTAACCACAAAATATCACACTCCCTCCTGTTCATCTCCATTTAATTATTAAACTTAAATTGGAGAATTCTCTCCCTTGCTGCCCGTTCTTTTGTTTTGTTTTGTTTTGTGATTTTTGCAAGAATTTTTTATTAACGCTGACGGCTTTTCGTTAAAGCTATAACTTTAATTTTAATCAAAAATTATTTTTGGTTGATTACATTAAATACGTTATCCTGAGCTTAAACTTAGCTAAGAAAGAGGTTGTCACGTACAACGCAATCGATTGTTTGGCTGATTTAATGTTATCACTTTCAATGCAGTTCTCTAAAGCGACAGACAAACCAGTGGTGCATAATGAATAAGAGTAAAATCTCCAGTAAACTTGGCTTCTATGGAAGCCGAACTAGTGATGTATGGTACCTTCCGCTCTTATATATACTTTCTATGAAAGGACATTGACCTCACATAACAACGTTAGACCACTCAATTCAATGTAATGTATGCAAAATAACAGTACGAAGTAGATGACAGGCGGAAGCCGCCGAACAAATATGATTGTTGTCAACGACTTTTATTACCAAACGTAAAATGTTCTGATAAATAATCTATTCAATAAATTACTGCCGTATATAAATGCTTTATCGATAAAAGAAGACGATACCATCTAAATACGCTGATCTATACAATAAGTCATAGTACTTCTACTGCTGCTGCTGCTGTTGTTGTTGTAATTGCTGTTGTAATTTAACACCAACGTCCTCTTTTTTGTTTGTTTGTTTTTTTAGATATAGTTTATCTAGGACTACATTATTCAAAGTATTTACTTGTTTCGGTCATTTGACTGCAGCCATGCTGGAATATCGCCTTTAAGGACTTTTTTTTTTTTTAGTCGAATAAATCGACCCCAGGATTTTTCTTTATAAGCCTAGTACTCATTCTATCTGTCTCTTTTGCCGAACCGCTAAGTTCGGTTGTCAAGCGATGGTGGGGGGGACAAACACAGACGTCTATATGTGTCGAAACAACGTTGATATCCGTTAGGCAGCTGAAGAGGGAATTCCCAGTTTTGTTAAGTATATTCCTTAGTTGGTTACGTTTCTGAGGCTAACTGATGTATTAAGTACTATATATTTCTAGACATCGTTGTTTATTGGTTTTATAAGTTTTAATGATTAATTCTGATATTCATTTGTGGTGTTTATCTGTAGCTTTATTTCAGTTTTTTACAGATTCTAAAGTTAGACATTTGATTTTGGAATTGTTAAAGATTTTTGGTTAATTTATTTCATGCCATACCGGATTGTACTGGTTTAAGTTATTTAATTTTATGAACATAATTTTTAGTTGACTTTGTTAATTTATCAACATAGGATATATGCGTTACCTTCATACATACA
>NC_142945.1:41583713-41613713 GCF_046866305.1 Octopus bimaculoides | reverse complement strand
CACCCAAGAGAAGAGATCGGAGGCCTTTGACAGAAGATACATACGTAAAATTCTTGGCATCAAATGGAGTAACCTCGTCACTAACCAAGATGTGCGACAACGAGCCAACCAACAACCTTTGCTTGACTTTGTGTGCAAACACTGTCTGAACTGGCTGAGTCACGTAATATGACTCCCACGCGAGAGACTCGCCAACCAACTTCGGTGTAAAACCTATGGAAAGAGGCGGAGAGGATGCCCAAATATGAATGGGCACCGAACTATAAAAAGGGACATGCAGCTGATTGACAGAACATGGAATGACGCATTGAGAGAAGCGAGGAACCGAGATCACTGGAACACTTTGGTTGCCGCTTGCGTCTCTAAAGATGTGGGAGTCTAAGTAAACGTTGGTGGATTCGTTGAATCGGTAGAGCGTCGGGGAAAATAAATCGTGGTGTTTCTTCCAGCTCTTTACGTTCTGAGTTAAATTCTGCCGAAGTTAACGTTGCTTTTCATCCCTCTGGAGTTATTAAATTTAAGCACCGGACAATTATCGACAATTACTTTTGGTATTCACTGACATATTCTCTCAAAACAGTTGACTTTATGCCTAAATTGGCAACAATTATTTCATATAACTTAAGTGCATGACCGATGACATAGTGTTCGCACGACCTGGCAGGGGCAGAGACAGTTACGGTCCGACAGAATTGAGTTGGGTATGTGAGAAAGAAATCGCGAATGCTTGAAGTATTTGTGTGTCTGTCAGTGTAGGGGGTGAAACAAGTGTGATTTGGGGAGCTGAGAATTACAAAAGATTCAGTTTCTGGACGGGTAGCGTCAGTATCATGAGTGTGAACGTCACGAGTTGTGAGTCACGAGGAGATGTGAGTCACGAGGAGATGTGAGTTACGAGGAGATGTGAGTCACGAGGAGTTGTGAGTCACGAGGAGATGTGAGTCACGAGGAGATGTGAGTCTCGAGGAGATGTGAGTCACGAAGAGATGTGAGTCACGAGGAGATGTGAGTTACGAGGAGATGTGAGTCACGAGGAGACGTGAGTCACGAGGAGATGTGAGTTACGAAGAGATGTGAGTCACGAGGAGATGTGAGTTACGAGGAGATGTGAGTCACGAGGAGATGTGAGTTACGATGAGCTGTAAATTACGAGGAGTTATGAGCCTCGAAAACACCAAAGACGATATCATCAAAGAGAGGTGAAATAACATAAATGTGGGAAGAGATAAGGTCAGACATTGGTGATTTGAGATATTCAGAAAACGTTAGAGGGTGCAAATATATTTGAAGAAGTAATAAAAGCAGACATAGAGGCACAGTAACGGAATCTGTTATTGCTGAGATTCGTATTAATAACTTATAGGGACACCGTATTTCGTTATGCAACCATAACATACTTATAACGTGGATGACATTCTAAAGTTAAGCTTTATTGAATCTGAATCGGTTGTCACATTTGAAGGGGTGATTTGTATGCATCCTTAATCCTTCTGCGCATGAGGTATTTTACTATTTAAGTCAGTGAATGCTTGGCGGCATTTCGTCCGTCTTTACATTCTGAATTCAAATCCCACCGAGGTCAATTTTGCTTTTCATCTTTTCGGCGTCAATGAAATAAGTACCAATTCAGCGCTGAGGTCGATGGATTCGACTAACCCTCTCTCCCAATGTTTCAGACATTGTGGCTATGCCAAAAATAATTATTTAAGGTGGTGAGCTGGCAGAACCGTTAGAGCGTTAGATAAAATACTTTGTAGCATTTGGTCAGATCCTCTGCGTTCTGAGTTCAAATCACACTATGGTCGACTTTACCGATAATCCTTTCGGGGTCGATAAGAAAAAGAACCAATCCAGGGTGATGGGTTCGTAGAACTGTAAGTAGAGCGGACCCGACCGTTTTTGCACCACGGACCGACTTCATACAATGCAATTTTTCCATGAACCGGGGGATCACGCGCATAACAAAACACACTAATGCGAATAATATAATTTTATTATTATTATCGTTATTATTATTATTATTATTATTATTATTATTATTATCATTATTGTTATTATTATCATATACATAATGCAAAAACAACATTCAGACTGCAACAATGAATAAAATATAAATAAAATTTCAGAATTGGAATTCATTCTTTCTGTGCAACCCAGTACCAAATGACTCGCGGCCCGGTGGTCGGGGACCCTTGTGTGAGATGGTCCAACAAGATGTTCATAATATCTGATCCAACTCTTTGCCTTCTGAAGACAACATTTGTGGCAACAATAGTACTAGGCTGTATTGGCCCAAGCTGATAGCTCTTCCCTTGGATAAACGTTGAAGGCGATGACGTGTGAGGCTTGCATGCATAAGTAGCTCCAGTTTTCCTAAAAAAGAGATCTTCCCCTAAGCTTGCACATACACATGCAGATGCATGGTCAACCTTGACTGACAAAATGTCCTATTTATATTTTGTTATTTCTTGCTTCCGTGTTGCAAAATCATATCCTTCAAAGTGAAAGTTAATATCCCCTGCTTTTTTAGTCCGAGATACGATTACTTTAGTTATCAATACTACTTTCACTGTTAAGCTTTCTACGAATACAACAAAACAAGGTCTCTTGCTAACATGCACGCAGCTTTTCTCCCGTTAACCTGTTACAGAAGAGTTGTGTAACTTGTCTGATTGTGTGTTCATGGTTGTCGATCAGAGACTATTTTCTGAGAAGCTTCTTTTCAGTTCCTGTGATACTAAGTACCTTCGGTATACAGACTTGATCCATGGCTGAGTTTCGATATTTGGATATAGTCAAAGGGATGTGATGCGACATGACACGACATGTAAAGGCTGTTTGAACTGATATCAAATCTTTGCTGCTCTGTTTTTGTTTTAAGTAGAGATTATCTACATCATTGTTAACGTGCAAATTTCTGATATTGGTAAATAAATAATTTCCGTGTTTAATATCAATAATTTCCGTGTTTAAATAGAGACTAACCAAATGTGGGTATGAGTACTGGTACAGCTAATTCTTGGTAGACGGTTGATTTACTGCAAGCTGAAACTTCTGAGGACCATATATTTTTATTCTGGTGTAGTATTCTCTATTTACGTTCTTTATGTCACTTCATATGATATATTTCATCCCTTCCTAAATACCTATCGCACTCCTCATTTGATATTAGTGAAATAGTCAGGCCATTAGGTCATTGATACAAACGTTTCTGGATGGGATTGTATTCATGTTTATCTTTATGTTTAAATAATAGCCCTTCGCTTAAACAATCTTTCACCAAATGTAACATCAAATTTTCTTAAGTTACATTCATCAATTTTTACCTTTTGATGCATGCGTGTGTTTTGTTTTCCATGTTTGAATTTTTAATCGAAAACAAGACACAGTAATGGTAGAAATGCAGATCAAAAGATGACGAAAGAAGTTCCATTTTTTGTTGTGGTTTCATATAGGTTTTTTTTACAGTTTTATTTAAGGGGTAGCATTATATAATTAATTGACAGGATTGTCAACATACAAATCACTACACGGTATTTCTTCCAGCTTTATGTTCTGAGTTCAAATCCCACCTTTAATTTTTTTTTTTTTCGAGGTCCATAAAATAAGCATTAATCAAGTACAGGCGTTGATGTAATCGACTACCTCTCCTCCAAAATTTTACCTATTATTAGAAAGAATTATATAGTTATATTTCTAACACATTTCAATCCTCTTTTAAAAGACCAAATTAGAAAAATCTTTCAAAACTGTAACATTTCTTTGATAACTCAGTTACCTTTCCATTGACATGCAACTGAGACATTCATATTTAAGTGGATTACCTCAAAAGGCGGTGGATTGACAAAATTTTTAAGCTAAATCCTGCCGAGGTCAATTTTGCTTTTCATTCCTTCCAGGCTTGATAAAATAAATGTACCAGGCACGTAATGAAGTCGATATAATCAACTGTTCCATTCTACAAAATTTGACACCGTGTTCCAACTGTAAGAAATTTTATATCTAACAGCAAAATTTTAGAGAATATAAAGAGTTGTTTCCCTTTGGTACTGATTAAGTCCCTTAGATTTAAAATTTTTGTATTTCTCCTCTTTTACGCAGTTTTGTTATATTTTCTTTTCTTGGTTTGGCTCATTGAGCTGCGCCCATACTGACGCACTGCCTACAAAAGTTTAGATCTATTATATCTATCCCTATATAGATATAATAAAAGCAGAAACATAAGTATAAGCGAGTGCACGCGCGCGCACACATAGACATATACATACATACATACATACATACAGACAGACAGACAGGTAGATAGATAGATAGATAGATAGATAGATAGATAGATAGATAGATAGATAGATAGATAAATAGATTTCACTTGGGCGCAGCAATCTTAATAACCTGTCAGCATTCATCCACATCATATGACCAAACCAACGCAGTCTTCTCTCTTGCATGCAACAACTAACTCCTCTTATGCCTAACTGCTCTCTGAGAATACTGGCATTCTGTTGAACATGTATACTTAATATACACATCCAGCGGAGCAAACTCACTTCATTCTTTTCTAACCTTCGCATGTCCTCTGCATTCAGGGCTCACTACCATGTAGAATTACTGCTCGTATACGTGCATCATACAATCTTCCTTTTACTCGGAGAGAGAAACCCTCATGGCCAACGGGTAACAGCTCTCTGAATTTACTCCATCCTATACTTATTCTAGCTATCACGCTCTCAGAGCATCCTCTCCCACTACTAATCTGGTCCCCTAGGTAGCAGAAATTATCTACTACTTCTAATGAGCCACCAGGACGTTTGAGAGAATCAATTTCCTCAGTCTCTAAAGTTTTTTATGGATCCTGTGCATCTTCCACATACGAAAACTATCTTCTCTGATAACCTTCCCATTAATCGACTGCACCTCGTGTGTCCATAGCTTACACTGGGTACACCGTATGTAGTATGTGTTTTGCTAGTTCGTGGGTAGGCTGCGCTTAAAGGCGTAAGAGAATATATTCTCTCGATGTATCTGGTGTTAAAAGACCTGGAAGTCATAGAACAAGCGCGATAACTTGCATCAGGCCCCATTCGGGAGAGATAGAGATCGATGTTTCGTCATTTTTTGTGATTTGTCAACACTGCATACCAGAACGAGGCCAGATGTAAGCTAAATCGCCTTCTATAACTACATGCAAAATGGTGTAAGAACCATCTGCTGGTATGTCCCAACGTTTCATACCGCGGAAAAAAAAGAATTCAAATATGATTTCAAACTGTTATAAACTAAAATTCCAGGCTCTTGAAAAATTTTTTTAAATTCTTTTTGTACGCAAATTTTGACGCCTAAATCCAGGATATGTCCTGAAAAATACGAGCAAGTTAAATTGGATGTCTTCATGTCATTCGGTCTGGAATTTACAATTTGCTACGCTCTCCCGCCACCCATATTTTTGTTGCTTTATTCCGCCTTTTCTTGTTTCTTTGTTTCCTTGGTAAGGTGGTTTTATCGATAATTTTATCATTTATACTTTTAACGCTTTTCTTTCCGTAAAAATGCTTGTAAATAAACAAAAGATTAAATTTACAAAAAAAAAAAAATCGAAATAAGCCCCAATAAGCTTTCACGTTGTAATTCTGATAGAACCGGAAGAGAGTCATCTCCCTGCAGGAGTTTGACGCTCTTCTGTAATCACATGCATACAGAAGAGCTCAACTTCATCAGTTTGTGTTGTGTTTGTTTATTGTTTACAGGTTAGTTCAGATTTCTACTTTCATTTTTATTATATATTATTAATTAACCTAAATATTTTTGCTATTTTGTTTACTTTAATTAATTTACCATTCACGATCCATTATTTAGACGTTGTCTAAGTAAACGAGATGCTTTTATTTTAAAATCGGGAATAATTTTTAGGTGGCGGGAAGAGGAAATTGTAACAGCAAAACGATCTGTAATATAATTAAAGAATGTTGTTAAATTTTTCAGACTTTTTCAAATTTTCTACATTGATGAGTTTTTCGTTATTTTTTGTAATCTGCTGAAAATTTGAAATACTTCAAGTGGTTGGAAGAAATTTAGCAGGGTCCTATTTTAATATTAGTATTTTTTGTGATGTGGACGAAATGATATTTTTATTTGATTTTGTAAGAAACTAAATATGACTCTACACGATGAGACATTGCACTTAATGTTTGAAAATATCTTGGCGAACAAAAGTACCGATGAAATAATCCTGCTGGTCTGATCAGCTACAACCTCCATAGCTTTGAGCTATTCTGGCTCTTTACTTTCTTTAGTTCACATAGCACCGAGGTCGGCTTTACCTTTTATCCTTTCATCCTTAAAATAAATACCAGTCTGATTACGATAGTATCAACAAACTTCTCCTATGGAATTGCTGGCCTTGTGCTTGAATTTGAAACAATTATTCCAGCTGGGCAGAACTGTGAGAGCGTCGGACGAAAATGCTTAGCGGTGTTTCTTTCGGCTCCTTTATGTTCTGAATTCAAATCACGCCGGGATCAATTTTGTTTTTCGTCCCTCCGGAGTCGATAAAATATATTATCAATCAGGTACTGTGATCGATGTAATCGACTTGCCCCCCACCTTCCCCTAAAATTACTGGTCCTGTGCCAACATTTAAGGCCATTATCTTTGTTATTTTACGAGCACTTGACGATAAAATACGGTAAGAATTCGGTAATGTTTCGTAAACAAGCTCCGGAACAAAACAAGATAGAAACGATATACTGAACTCCAAAAATATCTAGAAAAATTCTAAAGTATTGTTTTATTATTCATAAAAAAAAACACTACAAAACAGTAATTGACTTAGTTTAATTAGTCTTACTAATCACAGGCTCCCTCATTGTTTCAAAGTATTATTACACCATGTGTGGAGTCGCGGGATGTCTACAAGAATTACGAGGTGCAGTGTTTTATTGTTTATAAAATATATAGGCACCCCTTCGGTATTGGTCTAAAGAGTGTCTGAATGAGGAGACGACGTCATTCACCCTTTATTCTAATTTAGCCTCTTTATGTCATGAGGGATGGTTATGTGGGTGAATGATGTATACCAATATCAAAGGATTGCTGATATACATATAAAACTAATTTTATATATCATGAAGCAGTAATTAACTCATTTTAATTAATCTTAGTAGCTACTTCCATAAAATTTGTGACTTATTTGTAAATTGGGTGGATGTGTTATGTTGTTTCTATGCGATTCCTTTTTTGTACCTGAGGTTCTTGTTCAAGGGTTTAGTGGAACAAATCAAACCCAGTAGTTGTTTCTTAAAATCCGATATTGTGTCGGTCGCTTTTGCCAAGCCACTAAGTTGCTGAGATGTAAACAAACCAACATTGGTTGTCAAGCAATGGTGGGAGATAAACACAAAGACATATATATATGTGTATGTGACAAGATTCTTTCAGTTTCCATCTGCCAAATCGACTCATAAGGCTTCGATCAGCCAGGAGCTATAATTAGAGGACACTTACCCAAGGTGCTGCACAGGGGCACTGAATCTGAAACCATGTGGTTGAGAAACAAACTTCTTAGTCATACAGCCATGTCTGCATTTATATATATATATATATATATATATATAATATATAGAGATAGTTAGATAGATAATAGGCGCAGGAGTGGCTGTGTAGTAAGTAGCTTGCTTACCAATCACATGGTCCTGGGTTCAGTCCCACCTCGTGGCACCTTGGGCAAGTGTCTTCTACTATAGCCTCGGGCCGACCAAAGCCTTGTGTGTGGATTTGGTAGACGGAAACTGAAAGAAGCCTGTCGTATATATATGTATGTGTGTCTGTGTTTGTCCCCCCCACCATCGCTTGACAACCGATGCTGGTGTGTTTACGTTCTCGTAACTTAGCAATTTGGCAAAAAAGACCGATAGAATAAGTACTAGGCTTACAAAGAATAAGTCCTGGGGTCGATTTGCTCGACTAAAGGCGGTGCACCAGCATGGCTGCAGTCAAATGACTGAAACAAGTAAAAGAGTATAGATATATATATGTATGTTTGTGTGTACATACAAGTATGGTGATGCAAATGGGAAATAGAACTGAAAATGTGTGTATATGTATATTCTATTAATATTTAGTTGAAGCAATGAAGTTTGATAAGTGCCAACACACAGAACTCCCAGTCCTTGTCACTCTGTTGCTTCTGCTAAATATTAAATACTATACACACACATATGTATACACTTAGACTAGAGTTGGTACCAGGAAGGGTTTCAGGCCATAGAAAATTTACCCAAGTGGACGGTCAAAGTAACAATGATGACATTGTATAAACTGGTGGGGGTAGATCTGCATATTACCTTACGCTTACCTCTAAGTGTTTGCATTTTCTCCACTCTTTGACAGGTTTTGTTGCTGATCAAATATGTTAAATTTGTTGGGTGAATGTTGCTGAAACAACCATTGGTGACAGAAATTCTGATTCATCTGTGTAATATTGAACGGTCTGGGTAAGGTGAGTCAGCATGTTTGCATTATTTTTACAGTGAACTGACAGAATCATTAGCATGGCAAGCTGCCAGAAACGTTAGCACACCAAGCGAAATGCTTAGCGGTATTTCATCTGTCGTTACGTTCTGAGTTCAAATTCCGCTGAAGTCGACTTTGCCTTTCATCCTTTCGGGGTCAATAAATTAAGTACCAGTTACACACTGGGGTTGATGTAATCGACTTAATCTCCTTGTCTGTCCTTGTTTGTCCCCTCTGTGTTTAGCCCCTTGTGGGCAATAAAGAAATAAGAAACGTTAGCACGCCAGGCGGAATGCTTAGCAGCTTTTCATCTGTCTCTACGTTCTGAGTTTATATTCCGCCAAGGTCGACTTTGCTTTTCATCCTTTCAGGGTCGATAAACTAGATACCAGTTGCATACTGGGGTCGATCTAATTGACTGGCCCCCGCCCCAAAAATTTCGGGCCTTGTGCCTAGAGTAGAAAAAAAAAAGTCATTAGCATGCCAGGCAAAATGCTTAGCAGCATTTTGTCTGTCTTTATGTTCAGAGATCCTATTCTGCCAAGGTCAGCTTTGCCTTTCATCCTTTCGGGATCAGTGAAATAAGTACCAGTTGTGCACTTGGGTCAGTTTAATCGGCCAGCCCCTCCCCTTAAAATTTCATGACTTACAGCTATAGTAGAAAGGATTATTGTTACACTACCTTTTACTTGTTTCAGTCATTAAAACCCCAACCATGCTGGAGTACTGCCTTGAAGAATTTTCAGTCAAATGAATCAATCCCAGTACTTATGTTTAGTTAAGTCTGGTACTTTTTTCTATTACTCACTGTTGCCGACCCGCTACATTACTGGGACGTGAACTCATTAACACCAGTTGTGTAATGATAGCGGGGAGCGGGGACAGACATAGGCACAAAGACATACACACATAGATATATATCGTCCATCCAACCCATGCCAGCATATATATATAAATATATATATATATATATATATTACAGGCTTCTTTCTTGCCCAAGATGCCACGTAGTGGGACTGAGCCCAAAATCATATGCTTGAGAAGCAAGCCAACTACTACACAGCCATACCTGTGCCTATAAATATAACCTGCTAATATGACCTTTGACCTTGTTCATCTCACAGGAGTGGAGTGAGAAGTGTTGAACCAGTAGTGAAATGGATGTGGAGGCATAATGGTGTCAGTTTGTCATTTCATAGGAACTATACTGAGTGATGGATAATTTATAACATTTAGTGTATTCAAATAACATATAGTGTACCCAAAACCTATTTAATGTACTCAAACAAAATTGAATGTTCACAGAGATTCTACTAAACATTCAGTGCTTATTAACAGGATATAGTATAAACAGATAATAATTTTGAATAACATTTGTATGAGTAACCATGCAGCTCTGCTACTAGGACCTGCTCTCTCTCTCTGATCTCCTCAATCCCCAACTTTAAGCCAACCACTCCTTCCTCAGAGTTCAATGCAGGTTACTGTAATTTATACAGCTGGTTAACAGTAAGGTTTATTGGTCGGTAAGAGGACTTCTTGGTGCTTTATTGTGGGAGGTGTAGCTGCCAAACATCGTTGGCAACAACCTATTTGTATACATACAGGTACACCCAAAAATATTAGTACAGTAATACCTCACATTACAAGGACCCGCTTTACAAGACTCTGGGTTTACAAGTTTTATTTCTCAAGAACAAGATCCACATTTTGAATGTAGTGCAAAAGTTTCTACTACCATAACCAATGCTTCTGCATGTTACTGAGACATTTATAGAAAGTGAAAAAAAGCTTCTTCTAAGCAAACAACTCTAGACTTGTTTTTTGAAAAGAAATCAGCAAGTCTGTCTACAAGTGCTTGTGAATCGGCAATCACATCTATAAGTGATGGTGTGTGCAAGTCTAGTGCAAGTGACAGTGATTCAGAAAACAATTATGATGGTAATATTTTTTATTATAAACGATCTTGATATTCTTTTTACTTTCTATAAAATATTCTTTACATTCTACTGTTGTTTTATTGCCATTTATTTACAAGTATCATAAATTTTATAGGTAAAATATTTTTCTGAGAACAAATTTCGATTTATAACATTGCTACTATGCAAAATTATTGCTCTGCTTTACAAGTGGTCTCCAGGAACAAATTAACTCATATATTAGGCATTACTGTATATCTCTCTACATATATATGTATGTATGTGTATATAAGAAGGATGCTTGGCCACAGGCTATAGTAGAAGACATTTGTCCAAGGTGTCATGCAGTGGGACTGAACCTAGAAGCATGTGGCTGGGAAGCAAACCTCTTGCCACACAGCCACACAAGTGTATTTTTCTTTCCTTTTTTTTTTATTGTGCATACTGGGTTTGAATAAAGGCATTGAGCCAATGCCCCTTGCAGACTGTCCAAGACTGTTTAAACTATTGCAGGTCCATACCTGCAGGAAGAGCATTAGCATAAAGGAGATTCCAGTTGAGGCGAGGGTTAATTTGGGGTGGGAAAGAAGGACTGGGCATAGTTAGGGAAAATGAATGGTGGAGGGGTACAGGGCCAGCCAGCTTTGAAAAAACAGTGGATAGAGCTTGTCTGTGGGCCAAAGAGAAGTTAGACTCAGTTCAATTGTGATGGAGTGCCATCAGCCCTTTTCTTGATGTGATCCGGGATGTCTGAGTACAGTAGAAGCCCTGTCCCTGATGAAAGTGTAGTACACCATTGTGGATTTCCCTTGAACCTTACAGAGTGTCAGCAAATGTTGGAGTGGAGCTGGGGATGAAATAGCTTCTGAAGAGGCTTAATAAGACTGAAATATGTCCAGCATTGTTGCCATAGCTACCAAAACTCTCATCCTCATCCCATCACCCCCATTCCTGCATATCTCTGTTTAATTTAATCAACTGGAATATTAGAGTTCTCTCCCATACTCTTTCTGAAAGTAATTTTTATTAATTTTTTAATGACTACATCTCAGTTATTTCTTCAATTGTTTAATAATAATTTATTTTCAGCTCATCACATCTAAGTATGGCTGCCTATTATTATTATAAGGAGAAAGGGCTCTATACCCCTTTCTTATTTTTTCTGACCAGGCTCCTGTGGTTTTATGGGTTTTTCCACGTGTAACCTTTCCTTTTTCAAAGCGCCTCCCCCTTTGGGAGTTCTACTTATTTATTTATCTATTTATTCGTTATATCTTTCTCCGTTTTCTTCCTCTGTTTAGACGAACTTTCCTACCTTTTCGGACAAAACCTTTTGTAACCTTCGTCCTGTCTTTGTCCTTATATGTCTTTAATTGATATTAGCCCTTGTGGCCAATAAAACGAATTAATTATTATTATTATTATTTTTAAATGGCAAGCTGGTAGAATCATTGGCACTTAAGACAAAATGCTTAGCAGTATTTCTTCTGACCCATTGTGTCCTGAGGTCAAATGCCTCTGAGGTTAACCTCTGCCTTTTGTCTTTCCATGGTTGATGAAATAAGTGCCAGTTGAGCACTGGGGTCGATGTGATTAGCAGGCCCCAGTGCCATGTAAAAATGCCTGTACTGGTTCCATGTCAAAGCACCCACTTTGTGAAGTGGTTGGTGTTAGCCATAGAAACCATGGCAAAACAGACAACTGGAGCCTGAGCAGCTCTTCAGCCGGCCAGCTCCTGTTCGACTGACCAACCCATGCCAGTATGGTGAATAGATGTTAAAAGATGATGATGATGATTTGTAAGAGAGAAATAGATAAACAGAGAGTCGGTTACGGTTTAACCTTTGTTTAAACTGGATACAATCTAGTTTTAGGGAGTGACTGTTAATGTCTGCCCTGTTTGTTAGTGTCAATGACATAGAGTCATGTATTGTGGGTGTGCTAAGTACATACTACACACCCATCAAAGATAATAAATTCATCATAAATATTAAACTCGCTCAAGAATATAATCATATAGGTGCAGGAGTGGCTGTGTGGTAAGTAGCTTGCTTACCAACCACATGGTTCTGAATTCAGTCCCACTGCGTGGCACCTTGGGCAAGTGTCTTCTACTATAGCCTCGGGCCGACCAAAGCCTTGTGAGTGGATTTGGTAGACGGAAAATGAAAGAAGCCCGTCGTATATATGTATATATATATATATGTATGTATGTATGTGTGTGACTGTGTTTGTCCCCCCCCCCAAATCGCTTCACAACCGGTGCTGGTGTGTTTACGTCCCCGTAACTTAGCGGTTCGGCAAAAGACACCGATAGAATAAGTACTAGGCTTCCAAAGAATAAGTCCTGGGGTCGATTTGCTCGACTAAAGGCGGTGCTCCAGCATGGCCGCAGTCAAATGACTGAAACAAGTAAAATAGTATTATTATTATTGAGGTTCGTTAACATTCTGAGTTCAAATTCTGCCGTGTTTAACCTTGCTGTTCAACCTTCCAGTGACGATTAAAGTAGGCTGTCACTCCACTACTTGGCTATATTTAATGCATTAATCCCTCCCGCCAAATTTCTGGTCTTCTGCCTTTGTTACAAACAGATATTTTCGCGGCGCATCGTTTGCATATTCACTGCTTAACCGTCTTAAAAAAACGAACACAATTAACAATCTACACCTGTTCACAGCTAGGTAGACTGGAGCATTTCAAGGTTTAGTATCTTGATTTGTAGAGAAATTGCTCTACTGCTGACATCAGAAAATTATCAATATCCTAGTTAGGACGTTGACCCAAGCAGCCATTCGCGCTCAAATTAATGTTTCGAAATCAATATAGGGTTATGGATCCAAGGGAAGTAACTCTGGTAGTTTTATGAAAAGTCATTTCTAAAGATAGTACGTTGTTATCTCCCTTGGACTACTGTCTCGTCGTTCATTTTAATATCTCTTTTATTTCTTCTGTGAGATTTAATGTTTTAATGAAGGCGCATGGCTCAGTAGTTAGAGCGTCAGTTTCACAACCGTGGGCGACTGCTGGTCTTCCATAAGACAACCTTGCCACCTTGCCTGGACTTGTACCTCGGAGGGTAACTTTCTAGGTGCAATCCCATGGTCATTCATGATCGAAGGGGGTCTTTTCCTTTACCTTAATGTTTATTATAATTCTTTTGATACCGAAATTCCGCTGGCTATGCTGCCTATTCATAATGATGGCTTTAATAAACCACATACCCAGTGAAACTTTGAAATTTCCTATCTGTACAATCGAGAAGTTAGCTTCCCAATCATGTGAACTTGGATTTATAGCCCCACTGTGTAGTGTCTTGAGCAAGTGTTTTCACTACGGAATTCTGGTCTAAGCGTCCCAGCTAACCCTGTAACAATTTTTAGAAAATTTTTCCGGATTTGTGTTCTACACACGAGAATTCACACGATTATGAAAAAAGGAAAAACAAATTTTTTTATGTGATTTAAGGGTGATTTAGCTGTTATTTTTAGTACGTCTCACGACCACCTGGTACCTTCCTCGTTTCTTTATCACTGTGACATGTATTGATGTTTTTCAATATTCTTCTCCCAAACAACACATTTAGTGGAATGATGATGCACCCAAGGGTGGTCCATTGCTGGCATTTAAGCAAAAAATTCAGACTATCCATATTTTTTTTTTTTTTTTTTTTGTCATAATCGTATGAATTTTCGGGTGTAGAACACAAATTTTCAAAAAATTTTCTGAAAATTCCGAAAAATAAAAACATTTTAAGGGGTTGATTATATGGGGTGCTTAAACCAGAATTCTGCCATGTTTTCAACTATACCCATAAGTCAACCAAAATCTCCTAAGTTGATTTGATGGGCAAAAACTGAATGGAGGCCATCATGTATGCATGTACTCTTTTACTTGCTTCACTCATTTGACTGTGGCCATGCTGGAGCACCGCCTTTAGTCGAGCAAATCGACCCCAGGACTTATTCTTTGGAAGCCTAGTACTTATTCTATCGGTGTCTTTTGCTGAACCGCTAAGTTACGGGTACGTAAACACACCAGCATCAGTTGTCAAGCAATGTTGGGGGGACAAACACAGAGACAGAAACATATAAACATATATACGACGGGCTTCTTTCAGTTTCCGTCTACCAAATCCACTCACAAGGCTTTGGTCAGCCCGAGGCTATAGTAGAAGACACTTGCCCAAGGTGCCACGCAGTGGGACTGAACCCAGAACCATGTGGTTCGTAAGCAAGCTACTTACCACACAGCCACTCCTACACCTGTATGTATATATTTGTGTGGTATTCTGCATTTATCCCACCACTGCTTGACAACTGGTGTTGGTTTGTTTATGTCGCCATAACATAGTGATCCGGCAGAAGAAAGTGAGAGGATAAGATCATACTTTAAAAAAAAAAGGAACTGAAGTTGATTTGTTGTCCTGAAGCCTTCAAGATGGTGCTCCAGCATGGCCACATTTCAGTGACTGAAATAGATAAAAGATGTTTGTTCATGTGTGTACGCGGTCTTAGATACACCATTGTTTCATATACATTCAACACACACACACACGTTTTTAAATATAGAACGAGAAAAATACCTTTATGCATGTGATCAAGATGGATCATTCACTCTGTTGTTACTCTTGGTTTCTTTATTTTAATTATTTTCTTTCATTTCGCTCAGCCTCAACAGGCACAAAGTGCGAGAAACACACACAAAATATTATAGGTGTCTGCTCAAATGTTGTGTAGGAGATAAAAAGGAAAAGTACTGCCATATTAGATTAGTGTTAGAGTGGTTTTCCTTCATCTCGAGTGTTGTAGTGTAGCCAATAATGTAAGGGTGTGTAGCTTCTAACAACAGTAAGTTACAACTAACAATTCTACTTGAAATAGATAACAAACTGTGGGTTACTACATCAGATAAGAGGTGATTCGTTGCTATTGGTGCTGGTGACAGCAGACGACCACTGTCATTTGACAGTGAAGATTCAAATGTTCAGTCAACTGAATAAATATGTAAATGACTGAGTATTCCACAAACACATGTACTCTTCAAATAACTCTGGAGTAGCTCTCTTATCTTACCATGTGGTTGCTTCTCAATCACATGGTCCCAGGTTCAGTCCCACTGCATTGCACTTTAGGCAAGTGTCTTCTATGAAGAGTACCTGTTTTCAGTAGTCACATTATCAAAATATAATTGTCTCATCAAAGAACACCAATTAAAAACGGAATGAGAAATAAACAGCGCCAGTGCAATATTGTTTTTTGTTAGAATAGGATGCAATTTCAGGCAAGGATATTAACAGAGTTACTGCCCTTTGAACGTAATGGAAACAAACATTTGACGCTATGCTGATTCAGTGTGTTAGTTGTCTACGTGCATAAATATGAGCGTTCCTATACGTTTTGTGTATTCATAGCTTTTATTATCTGTTGTAGGCAGTTTGATTATCAATGACTATGCCTCGAAATTTCGTCTACCAGGTGCAAGGTTTTTTTGTTTTTTTTTTTATAGAAGACTACCACTTGTTACTGTCACCTTACTTGACAATAGCATGTTCGCTGTAAACAAGAGTCAGTATCATGGAAGGTGTCATCTTTATTTCCAGTCTGCCTTAAAAACATGTCTGGTCATGGGAAAATATTGATAGGAAGTATCAGAATTGGGCATGGACAGCAAGGAGAGAGAGAGAGAGAGACAGAGACAGAGACAGAAAGCTGAAAATGGCTCAGGGATGATAGATAAAGCAGTAGATGATGAGTAAAAGCAGAGGAGGGAGGAAGATATAGAGATACATAAGGGTGGATAGCTGTGTGGATGTGCAGGTATAGCTGTGTGGTTGAGAAGTTTCCTTCTGAAATGCATGATTTCAGGTTCAATCCCACTGCATTTCCCCCTGGGCAAGTGTCTTGTACTATTGCCTCAGGCCAATCAAAGTCTTCTGAGATGATTTGGAAGATTGAAACCAAAAGAAGCTCATTGTGTGTGTGTGTATGTGCATATATATGCTTTATATATATACATAAACTATATATATATGTATGTATGAGAGATATATAAACATATATATATATATATATAGATATAGATATATATATATATATATATATATATATAAAGGCGGCGAGCTGGCAGAAATGTTGGCATGCTGGGCGGAATGCTCAGCGGTATTTCGTCTGCCGTTATGTTCTGAGTTCAAATTCTGCCGAGGTCGACTTTGCCTTTCATCCTTTCGTGGTCGATAAATTAAGTACCAGTTACACACTGGGATCGATGTAATTGACTTAACCCCTTTGTCTGTCCTTGTTTGTCCCCTCTGTGTTTAGACCTTGTGGGCAATAAAGAAATAAGATATATAAACATATATATACAAATATAATCATCATTGTGTGTGTGTAATAATGGCTTCTTGACAGTGTCATTTCCTTGCAGTCCACCATAAGAGCAAGTCTTGACATGTGTCATCTTCATAAACAACAAGTTCATTCAGCCTGTGTTGTTTGTTTCCAGTCCTCTGCATAATACGAGTCTGGGCTGTTTGGTCAGTGGACTGGAAAACTATTACCTCACTTGTTTCCAAGTGGTGGTTGATGAAAGCAAGGGTCATCCAGCTGCAAAAAAAAAAAAAAAAAAGAAGTATCTACCTCAATGTAGTCATCTGACCAATGCAAGCATTGAAAAGTGGATCTTAAAATGATGATGGTGTGTGTGTGTATGTCATGAAGCTTGCTTCCCAACCACATGCTTCTGGGTTCAGTCCCATCGCATAGCAACTTGGGCAAGTGCCTTCTACCATTGCCTTGGGCCAACCAAAGCCTTGTGAATGGATTTAGTAGATAGAAACTCAAAGAAGCCCGTCATATATATGTGTGTGTATCTTTGTGTCTGTTTGTTCCCCATAACCATTTGACAACCGGTGTTGGTGTGTTTACATCCCCATAACTTAGCAGTTCAGTAAAATAAACTGATAGAATAAGTTCTAGGCTCAACAGTAAGTCCTGTTCTTGATTTATTTGACTAAAATGATTAAAACCCTTCAATACACCTATATGATTATGTTCACCCGAGTGTGAATTACAATTAAACAGCAAAAGTAGTCTATGGTGTTAAATAGAGTGGAACAACATTATTTATTCAAAGTTAAGTGTGTATGTGTCAGTTCTGGAGGTTTCTGGTCCTTTTTCCTTCTATTCAGTTACTAGTTCAGTCCTCAGCCAATATAGATTTAACCCTTCAGCCAGCCATATCTGGCCAAAATATTCTGCCTGTTTTATGGTCAAACTCGTCAGACCTGGACTCTCACACCAACCCTACAACACCATTCCAAAATTTAACAATTAGCTCATCAAAATCTCAAACATACAAAATAATGCATGATTACAAAATACAAAATAATGCATGATTAATTCAAAACAATGTGAATTAAAAAAAAAAGCATTACTTTTGAGAAAATAATGTGACTACTAAAGGCTTAATTTAGTTATATATTTCTATATTGTTAAATTAATTTTAATTTTCTCCCACTGGCTGAAGCTAGGATGTGTGTGTGTGTGTGTGTGTAGGTACAGGTGTGGCTGTATGGTTAAGGAGTTTGCTTCCTAACTTCGTGGTTTCGGGTTCAATCCCACTGCATAGCACCCTGTGCAAGTGTCTTCTATTGCAGACCTGGATGGAACAGGTTATTCTGTTGTTCAAACAACTGATTCCTTGTCACTGAACAAGAGAGAGGCCAACTACCACTAACATCACCATCACCACCCACCTGTCCATGCCAACGTGGTCTTGTCTCTTGCATGCAACAACTATCTCTAATGCTTGCCATTTCTATCCCCAACTTATGTCTTTATTGCCCACAAGGGGCTAAACACAGAGGGGACAAACAAGGACAGACAAACGGATTAAGTCGATTACATCGACTCCAGTGCGTAACTGGTACTTAATTTATCAATCCCGAAAGGATGCAAGGCAAAGTCGACCTCAGCGGAATTTGAACTCAGAACGTAGCGGCAGACGAAATACCACTAAGCATTTCGCCCAGCGTGTTAATGTTTCTGCCAGCTCCCCAACTGCCATCGTTCACACACATCACTCATCTATCTATATTATCTGTACAGTTTTCTCCTCTTGCACACTACATCTGATTTCCTTTTGTATTGCAGTCTTTCTCTCAGCTCATTTGTACTTCATTGTTCATTCACACCAACATTACATACCATTTTTCCAGCATACAAATCAATGTAGTACACAATGTAAACATTCAGGCACAAGCTCTACCTCTACCTTTCCTAATCGTGCTGCATTTCACATGGAATTTTTGGTTTGAAAAATTCAACTTGTATGCCAGAAATACAAGGTGACGAGTTGGCAGAAACGTTAGCACGCCGGGCAAAATGTTTAGCGGTATTTCGTCTGCCGTTACGTTCTGAGTTCAAATTCCACCGAGGTCGACTTTGCCTTTCATCCTTTCGGGGTCGATAAATTAAGTACCAGTTACGCACTGGGTCGATGTAATCGACTTAATCCCTTTGGCTGTCCTTGTTTGTCCCCTCTATGTTTAGCCCCTTGTGGGCAATAAAAAAAAAAAAGAAATACAAGCTCATCATATATCTATCTCTGTGTGTGTGTGAGAGAGAGAGAGAGAGAGAATGTTTACAGCCTATGTAGGCCATGCTTTCCTCATTTCTTTCCATCCTGTGCACATCCTCCACATTGAATGCCACTCTTTTGCTATTATTCAACTCCACGTTATACACCGAAGCATCATGCATTGCCCTTTACTCAGAAGAAAGAGACCCCTTAGTTCCCTGAATTTTTTTTCCACCCTGTTCTTACTCTGGCTACTGTGCTTTCTGAGCTTCCACCTCCCAGCAGTTAATTAGGTAACCTGGATACTGCTGATAATTAAGTTACCTAGGTAACCACCATTATATAGGTCACCCATGGTGACTTCTGTATTTTTGGGGGGAAAAAAACATTTTGTTATTGTTCTTATTTCTAACTATTCCTGCTCATCTGCTATGTATGAAATTTTCATTATCTGTCAGGCTACCTGCAATTCCATTATACATCTTAAGTCGCAATTTTGTGGCCTAAAGCCAACCAAAGCCTTGTGAGTGGATTTGGTAGATGGAAACTGAAAGAAACACGTCATTTATATATATATATATATATATCTGTGTCTCTGCATTTCTCCCACACCACTGCTTGACAACTGGTGTTGGTGTGTTTACATCCTCATAAATTAGCAGTTCAGCAAAAGAGGTCAATAGAATAAGTACCAGGTTTTAAAACCATGAGTCTTGGGGTTGATTTGTTCAATTAAAACCCTTCAAGACGGTGTAAATATATATGTGTGTATATATATATATATATATATATATATATATAGTGTGCTTGAGAAGATCTATTGAGTCAAGTAAAATCAAAAGTCAAAAGCAAATCAAGATTGGAATCAAAATGGAAATTGTAGTTGTAGCCGTTGCCAGTGCCGCTTGACTGGCACCCATACCAGTGGCACATAATCGGTACCATTCAAGCGTGGGACGATGACAGTGCTGCCTGACTGGCTCCCCATGCCAGTAACATGCAAAATGCACCATCCAAACGTGATTGATGCCAGTCCTCCACCCACCCCTGACTGGCTCCCATGCCGGTGGCACGTAAAAAGCACCCACTACACTCTTGGAGTGGTTGGCATTAGGAAGAGCATCCAGCTGTAGAAACCTTGCCAGATCAGATTGGAGCCCAGCGCAGCCTACTGGCTTGCCAGTTCCCCAATCAAATCGTCCAACCCATGGCAGAGTGGAAAACGGACATTAAACGATGATGATGATATATAGATATATATATATATATATATATATATATAAAGAGAGAGAGAGAGAGATGTGGCTAAGAAGCTTGTTTCCGAACCACACGGTTCCAGGTTCAGTCTCACTGCATGATACCTCTGGTCAGTGTCTTCTACTATAGCCTCAGGTTGACCAAAGCTTTGTGAGTGAATTTGATAGACAGAAACTGAAAGAAGCACTTGTCATATTCATGTGTTTGTGTGTCTTTGTGTCTGTGTTTTCCCTTCAACACTTTGTTTACATCCCAGTAACTTAGTGGTTCAGCAAAAAGAGACTAGTAGAATAAATACCAGGCTTAAAAAAAAATTTTTTCTTGGGGTCAATTCAATCAACTAAAAAGTTCCTCAATCAAGGTGGTGCCCCAGCATGGCAGCAATCTAATGACTGAAACAGATAAAAGATATATATATGGAACATATATATATATATATATATATATATATATATATATATATATATATATATTTTGTAGGTGAAGGCATGGCTGTGTGATCAAGAAGTTCCCTTCTCAGTCATGTGATTTTGGGTTCAATCCTATGTAGCATCTTGGGAAATCATGTTCTACAATCCCACCAAACCAACTGAAGCCTGTGAGACATTTTCGTAGACAGAAACTGATAGAAGCCCATCATGTGTGTGTGTGTGTGTATTTATGGTGAACTCTGACTACAAATGATGATGTTGCCATTTGTGGCTGGGCTGCAACCCGTGATATTTTTGATGACATTTCCTGTACCAACAAATCATCTGCTAGTTCTGTACTTACAGATTTCTCCAGAATAAATAAAATTTCTTTACTTGTAATGTAGGTAAGGTTTGTCAACAGGAAGAGCATCTGGTTGTAAAAATCTTGCCTTAATTACCTATTGCTTAAACTATGCTAATATGAATTAACACACACTAGCATCAAATGAAATGGACAAATAAATTTTTTTATATATATATATATATATATATATATATATATATATATATAGGTAAATTGAAAATTAGAGGTAATACTTGACAATTGTAAGCACCTGTGTATTCCAGCTAGTGGTTGCGGTGAAGGAATAAATTGTAAATCCAAAAGAAAAAAATGACAACAAAACTACAAAGGATTCCGCGGTACACTTGTTTCAAGCTCTACATGTGTATAATATAATATAACATAATATAATATGTGTATAATCTACAATGTAAAGCTATCTTCAGCCGCAAAAATTATCTCTCTCCCAGGAAATTATACCATCTCGACGTTGAAGTAAGAAGAAATGTGTGATGTAAGAGGTGAAGATCCTTTCGGTATTTTGTATAGTACTATATCTGGTATAATTCTCCACCTGGACATAATCTCTCCGGTCCTTCGAATCGTCGCAAGGTATGGAAGGTTTTCGAAGGACCGGAGAGATTATGTCCGGGTGGAGAATTATACCAGATATAGTACTATACAAAATACCGAAAGGATCTTCACCTCTTACATCACACATTTCTTCTTACTTCAACGTCGAGATGGTATAATTTCCTGGGAGAGAGATAATTTTTGCGGCTGAAGATAGCTTTACATTGTAGATTATACACATATTATATTATGTTATATTATATTATACACATGTAGAGTTTGAAACACGTGTACCGCGGAATCCTTTGTAGTTTTGTTGTTATTTTTTTCTTTTGGATTTACAATTTATCACACAGCCATGCCATCACCTACAATATATATATATATATATATATATATATATATATTCTTCGAAACGCTTAGTTTAGAATAGGGGCAGCTGATGAAGGAAATGTTCTCTATGTGGCCTGTTTGTTTTCCGTGCTTTGTTTATTTTCTGTTTTTCATTTTGTCCATGTTTTTTTGTGACGTCCTGTACCCAGATATGCATCTATATATACATGTAGATGTAGGTATGTACATACATGTATGTATATATGCATATACTCACATATTATTTGTATTATATATATATATATATATATATATATATATATAGGCGCAGGCATGGCTGTGTGGTAAGAAGCTTGCTTCCCAACCACATGGTTCCGGTTTCAGTCCCACTGCATGCCACCTTGAGCGAGTGTCTTCTACAGCCTCAAGTCAACCAAAGCTTTGTGAGTGAATCTGGTTGACAGAAACTGAAAGAAGCCCATTGTATATATATATATATATATATGTATATATATATGTGTGTGTGTGTATGTATATATTTATTTATGTGTATGTCTTTCTATCTGTGTTTGTGTCCCACCACTGCTTGACAACTAGTGTTGGTGTATTTATGTCCCTGTAACTTAGCAGTTCATCTTCAGAGATCGATAGAATAAGTACCAGGCTTAAAAGCATAAAAAATAAAGTATTGGGATTGATTTATTTGACTAAAAATTCTCCAAGACTGCCCCAACATGGCTGCAGTCTAATGACTGAAACAAGTAAAAGATATATATATGTGTGTGTGTGTGTATATATATATATATATATATATACACACATATACGCTGTGTATGCACACACAGGCATTACTGTGTCATCAAGAAGTTTGCTTCTGAACCATGGGGCTTCGGGTTAAGTCTCACTGCATTGCACCTTGCAATGTGTCTTGTGTCTTGTGTTGTAGTCCAAAACAAACCAAAGTCTTGTGTGGCTTTGGTTGACATAAACTGAAAAAGAAGCCCATCATTTATGTGTGTGTGTGTGCGTCTACATCTGCATTGGCTTCCATGACACTCATCTTGTTCCTGAAGTGTTTTCCTGCCAATAAACTGCCCACTCGCTTCCTACCATTGAAGTTTTGTGAATTAAGAGGTCCTTTACTTAAAACACAATCAAGGTTTAGTGTCAAGAAGGGTATCAGGCTTGGGCTAGTGTTTTCCACTATAATCCTGGGCCAACTAAAGCCTTGTGCATGGATTTGGTAGACGGAAACTGAAAGAAGCCCATTGTACATAAATGTGAGTGTGTGTGTGTTAGTACCTCTTTGTCTTGATATTATGTAAAAGTGTAAGTGTCATAGAAACAAATGAGGGTTGGCAACAGGAAGTGCATCTAGCTAGAGAAAATCCACCCCAGAAATCCAACCCATGTGGACATGAAAAAGTGGACACATGCACACATGTAATCATATTGGGTTGCCAGATAAATTCATTTTCTCAACTTGGCACTCCATCAACCATTTGTCTGAAAAGAGGTAAAGAAATCTATTGAAATTTCCAAAATGATAAACAAAAGTTGTAAAGGAAGAATAGGGTTTCAAAAAAAAAATAAATAAAAACATATATCACCACAATAAAAGTATTTCTCATTTAAAGTGGAAGTTGTGGAAGTTGTGGAAGAGGGAGACCCAGGAATACATGGGACAAAGTATTGAAGGCTAATCTGAAAATGCCAAACTTTATGAAGATGACAGAGGAGCGAGATATGTGGTACATTACTGTACTAAAGAACACCCGCCCACCACAACGGAATTGAGATTCTAAAACCAAAGTGCCACATAAAAAGCATTGGTGTGGGTGCTGGTGTCACATAAAATAGCACTGGTGATGGTGCCACATAAAAAGTACCCACTACACTCTGTGGAACGGATAGCATTAGTAAGGACAACCAAGCTAAAACAAACTATGAAACCTGGTGTGGCCCCCTAGCCTTCCTTGTCAGTTCCCGTCAAGCTGTCCAACCCATACCAGAATGGAAAGCAGACATTAAGTGATGATGATGATTCAAGTATTTCAATTTCATTCCTTTATTTGGTAACTGAGAAAGCCAATCCTTGTACGACATTGACAGGAACAAAAATGGCAACTAAGAGCTGACAGAGGGTATGGCTGTTGTGTCTTGCATTCTTTACATTTTCACACACACACGCATAAAAATAACGGCATAAGAGCAATGACAAGTGGTGTGAATTTATATAAAAAACACATAAGAAGGTATATTAAATACCATACAAGATAATATCCTGATTTATTGACATATAGGCGCAGGAGTGGCTGTGTGGTAAGTAGCTAGCTTACCAACCACACGGTTCTGGGTGCAGTCCCACTGCGTGGCACCTTGGGCAAGTGTCTTCTACTATAGCCTCGGGCCGACCAAAGCCTTGTAAGTGGATTTGGTAGGCGGAAACTGAAAGAAGCCCATCGTATATATATATATATATATATATATGTGTGTGTGTAACTTAGCGGTTCGGCAAAAGAGACCGATAGAATAAATACTAGGCTTCCAAAGAATAAGTCCTGGGGTCGATTTGCTCGGCTAAAGGCGGTGCTCCAGCATGGCCACAGTCAAATGACTGAAACAAGTAAAAGAGTATATTCTCTGTTTCTAGAGAAGGTAAACTTGGTGGCAAATGCAACCATCACTGAATAAGAAAAGGAAATAATCTCAACATAATTGGCATTCCATTGGAGCAAGGTTCACCAAACTATGGCCCATGGACAAGATCTGGCCCACGAGGTCACTTCATCCAGCCCACTACCGCACTGTACCTTTTGTGTAAATACCTGCAATGAGAGTTCATTTGCCTTTGGTTTGGCATCAATGTTTGTAACAACTTATGTCTGTGAGCAAACATTCTCAAAAATGAAGTATGTGAAGTCAGCACATCAAATGAGGTTGACTGACAAACATTTTGAAAGCAATTCTCTTGGTTGGATGCAGCAATTCCAAAGTAAATATTGATATCTTAAAAGCCAAACACCAGTTTCACAAATCTCATCAACCCTTTTTGCTGCTTAGTTTGTGAGATCCAGATACGTGCACACTGGGTGTGATATAACTATCTTATTGCTAACGTCGCCTTCTTTGATAACTTTTTGGTAAATAAATATGTTGGCTGTCTTTATATTTTGTGTATTCACTGTGTTGTGTGGAGGCGCAATGGCCCAGTGGTTAGGGCAGCGGACTCGCGGTCATAGGATCGCGGTTTCGATTTCCAGACTGGGCGTTGTGAGTGTTTATTGAGCGAAAACACCTAAAGTTCCACGAGGCTCCGGCAGGGGATGGTGGCGAACCCTGCTGTACTCTTTCACCACAACTTTCTCTCACTCTTACTTCCTGTTTCTGTTGTGCCTGTAATTCAAAGGGCCAGCCTTGTCACACTGTGTCACGCTGAATATCCCCGAGAACTACATTAAGGGTACACTTGTCTGTGGAGTCCTGAGCCACTTGCACGTTAATTTCACGAGCAGGCTGCTCCGTTGATCGAATCAACTGGAACCCTCGACATCGTAAGCGACGGAGTGCCAACAAATTCACTGTGTTGTATTGAACAAAATAATTATGCGGCCTACGCTCGTTATTCTCTCAGTTATCTGTCCCGCCATGGCAAAATGTTTGGTGACTCCTGCATTAGAGAAAAGACAGTCTGTTTTATTAATCTATGAAGACGAGGGTGCATGCTTCTGTCTGAATAAGCATCATTAGCACAGCAATTGCCCTTCAACTCCAACAAACATGGCAGGCATGGCTGTGTGGTAAGAAGTTTGCTTCCCAACCACATGATTCCAGATTCATTCCCATTGCATAGTGCCTTGAACAAGTGTCCTATACTATAGCCATGACCTAACCAAAGCATTTGTGAGTGAATTTGGTAGAAATTGAAAGAAGCCTATCGTATAGATAGATAGATAGATACACGTGTGTGTGATTTTGTATATACATTTGTCCTCTACCACTGCTTGACAACCGGTGTTGGTTTATTTACGTTCCCGTAACTTAACGGTTCAGCAATAGAGAACCAACAGAATAAGTGCTTCTTGCTTGATGGGGTCATCATGCATAGAGCCGACCAGGTCCACCAGAACTCTCCAGCGCTTGCGGTCCTCTACCAGCCTCTCTACATCCTCTAAGGTGACGTTGAAGTACCAATTTTGAAGTATAAGTACTGGGGTCGATTTGTTCGACTAAACCCTTTAAGGCAGTACCATATCATAGCCACACTCGAAATCTTTTCTTGCACTCATGTTGCCCCCCACTTCTATTTTATAATAATACGTATTTGTCTACATAATATGTCGTGTGAGTAAGGTTGATCGTGAAGTGAATGTAAGTGTACACGTGCCAAATCTGTCTAGACAAATTTCTATTCCCCTTTCTGTCTCACTCTCTCTCTGACCTTATTTGACCTACCATATGCCAGACAATATGTCCTCGAACCCTTTGCCACCCGAAAACCGCAGACGCAGTAAATTCTTGTTTAACTCCTCCTGTTCTCGCCTAGTAACGACATATAGATTGATAGACACGCCTGCAAGTCACTGGAGAAGCTTGATACGCGCTTTTCTGTCTGTCTTTACCTCCTCCTTTCATCTTTCCCCCACTCTCTCTAATAATTTTTGTTTTAACGAATTCCAACTTAGCTGGTTGGAAGCTTTCGACGCCTCTCATTTAACCTGGGTAGCCCGAATTGAAGTCGAAGGAAGAAGGCATGCTGGAAGCTAAATAATCTTGTTGACGACATGACGGTTTTGCAATTTCTTGCTAAACATGCACAGATGATTTGTTTACAGCATAGCCATAACGTGGCAGTAACTGAATCCTTAAAAACCAGTCTTCGGTGACGTCCACATCCGCTAATAAGACTAAGAATGATTTTTTTAAACATTTCTAAAAAGGGCACAGTTGATTTAATTGATACTACTACTACTATTACTACCAATAATAGTAATAATGTTTTCTTTGTCTTTCTTCCTCTCTTGTCTCCCTTTTCTACCTCTTGTTTTTCCTTCTCACTCTCTTTCTCTTTTTTTACACACACCACACTCTCATTATACACTACTCGTTTATCCTTTTCCTTCATCTTGTTTCTCTTATACCATCTTTTTCTCTTTCCTCCCCTTCCTCGATTTCCTGTTTTCTATTGAAAATGTCTTGCACACTTTTTCACTTCTCCTTCACTATCTTTCTTCTCTTTTCTTTTTTTGCGATCCTCTCCCTTCTACTCTCGTTTAACTAATTCTTTATCATATTTCTTCTCTCTCTCCTTATTTTATTGCTTTTCTTTTCTATACCTTTCTACTCATCCTTCTACATTACTTCCGTCTAATTTTTCTTTTTACTCCCTCTTTCATTACTTACTGCATTTCTTTTCTCTGTAGTAGCCGCTACTCCGTACTACTACATTATTATCGTTTTTTTTTCTCCTCCTCCTCTCACTGCAACTGTAATTCCTCCTTTTGACGCTTTTTCTATCTCTTCCTCTCCCTTTCTATTGTAGATATCTTTACTTTTCTCTTTCCTACCTTTACTTTCCTCACTCTTACTACCCTACTTTATCTCACTCTCTCATTAATATAGCTGTATGCATGTACATACATACATACACATGTGCCTATATGTATGGGAAAGCAATCTATTTATTATTTTATTGTTACTTTTTCTCCTAATTTATACTCGCGCGCGCAAAAATATCGGATTCTACACGCTTAGTTGCTACATTCATTATATATATTGACCATTTTCATATTTATAAAAAAAATAACAAAAGCCACATCCAAACGTATACACGCCCTTCGTTAGGAGTCACGTTTTGAGAGTAAGAGAAAGAAAAAAATAGACGGTAGATGGTAATAGTTACTTTAAATGAACTCTCGTTTCATTCTTTTTGCTTCTGCCTGACTTATTATTTATTGTTGGTACTTTGTCCCAGGTCAGCCCTGATCCATCAGACCTTATCTAAAAGTATACCATGCACTCCGTCTTACTTTGTAAAACAATAATGTGCGATTTGGCTGCATTTTCTAGCAGGTTTACCGGGTTGATAGAGATCTCGCCTTCCTTTTCTTCACTAACCTACCATTAATACTTAAATCACGTTATTGCTCTGTTGCTTTTTGCATTGTGAGTAAAAATATTTCCGAATATTTTGTGCGACTTTTGATATCGTGATGGGCGGGTGGCCCAAAGAGGGTTTTACTGGGGTGGGGGGATTTGTTATTTAAAACTTCAACACCTGGTCGAAGACGAGACCTGCTGCATAGTCGCACTGCATACCAGAAATAGCGGCTAAATCTCCTTCAAATCACACCCTAACGTCTTATTTTAAGAAGAAAAAAATAATGCCAAAACCACACTGCAGCACCTCTTATTGTGGTTATTCCAGCTATTAGAAATAGCAGCCAGACGGTCTTGAGGGAAAAAAAACTGATGGACAAATTCAATGTAATTCAAGATATGTCTGAAGGAGAAAAAAAGACAGGATAGTTACATACAGACCGACTTTTATCAGGTTTTCTTAATCAGGTTTGATGTGGGGGGTAAATATCTTACTTGCCATGCATAGAACAAACCTCTTACTTATCCTCACATTCCTAATCCCCCCCTCTTGTCTCTCTCGCCCTGTTATATTCTTATCTCGCCCTCTCCCCCTAATCCTCTCTTGTTCCTCTTTCTTCAAGCTATTCTTCTCCCGCCCCACTTTCTCTCTTCCTCCTTATATTCCCTCCCCTTCTCTTTCTTTCTCTCTTCTCTCCTCCCCCCTCTTCAACAAGAAACCAACGTGGTCGTTCTATCCGATCGAAATAGCAGAGCAAATCTTTAATTCATTCCCAACCATCTTTCAAAACAAAATTGGCAACACACTGGAAAACGCAGTCCCAGATATACTGTCCGTCTTGTAAAATGGGATGGCCACGGCTGGAGCGTTTTCAACCAGAGTGAAATAATGAGGCTGGCGTCAAATGGCAACAACCACTACGGATCGCATTAAATTGCGTCCAACCACTTTGAAGTATTTCAAATTTTCTTCACTGATGTAACTTCTTTATTAAATTCTAGAAAAAAAAAACAGTCGGATGAAAATTTGAAATACTTCAAGAGGTTTTAACAAGATCCACCACTGCATTAAGTGTCTCCGTCATACCTAGACAAGAAGAAGCCAGTCTACTTTTATGATATTCTACTTCCAAACACTAATCTCCATCTGTCCTACCATCATCAAAACTGTTTGTCATGTCACACAACTACAAAGACATCCGCTCTACCACACATGCACACGTTATTCGTTCCATACCTTTCTCTGTCTTCCTCTTACCACTACCTCTCTCTCATATTTCTGTCTTTCTCTCACCACTACATCCCCCTCTCATATTCCTCTTACACACCACTCTCCGTCTTTTTCTATCGCCTTATCTCTTACCATGTCTTATAGCTACCTCCCACTTGTCCTCAAACCGGAATTTTATATTTCTTTTCTCTCTCTCTCTCGTTCTCTTTCTCTGTCACATCAACACCACTCTCCACTTCACACAATAACCTCTTTCTGTCTATCTCTTCCCTCCTCTCTTTCCCTACTAAACTCTCTTCCCCCTCTCTATTATATTAGCCTTTCACTCTTACTGAGATTACAATCTCACACCCAAGACGACATTTCATCCCAATCTATTTTTTTCTTCTCTTTCCTTCTTCATATAATCAAGACTAGAAAATCGACATACACATGTTCTCTCTATTACTATCCTTTCTCTTTTCCCCAACCAACTTCTGTCGCTTCTTGTCTCTTTCTTTCTCTAATTACAACCTGGCGATTGTCTCTTTCTCTCTCATTGATCGACATAACTACTTATGGGTGTCCCCCCCTTCATTTCATAGACACACTCAATGTGGTATCTGTATGTATGAATGTTATATATATACATGCGTTCCACCCATGCCACTACTGGTGATATCATCACATTAAGAATTTATCCACAGATGATATGAACAGTAGTGACATCTAACTTCAAATTTCAGTGTTTGAATGTTTCATATA
>NC_142945.1:41441213-41581213 GCF_046866305.1 Octopus bimaculoides | reverse complement strand
TAGTGATAATTATAATTTGGCTCACAACAGATTGAATGGGATCTTGTGTATTATTAAATCTGTAAAACCCTCACTTTGTATATATATAGTTAGGTAGAACGTCCCTCAGCCATGTTGCTATTGAATTGAACTTAGCGTGTATATATTGTATACACATTACTTCGGTGTTTATAGACACCCAGACAACTACCAGTTATTTGTCGAAGATAACTGCTTTTGTTTTGTTTATTCCTCCACAAAGATTGCTCGTTTTGCGACCTAAAGTTGAGGTACACACACACACATGCATCTATATATATAATCACGCAATCGAAAATTCAAAAATGCTTTGTTTTACACGCATGACTTGATTGAAGAATATATTCTTCATAACACAATTTATCCTCTAGTAGTAATTGTAAATATCTCTATTTCCCCACAATATGTACTTGAAACTTATAAGGATTCCCAATACTGCAGTCATGTGTACCTCTACAGAAACATGTAAGCTCTTCTTTTTTTTTTTTACACAAAAAAATTGCTATTTTAAAATACTCTCATCTCTAATTCATATCACTGATATATATAGTTAAGTTTCTGACATAGTTTGTGCTCGTTGGCTTCCTAATAAATTTAACTTCCTAAAATACGGTTAGGCCATCGTTCATTGTATTTTATTCCAATATCTTTTTTTCTCTCTTTAGTCGTTCATTTATTACATTCTTTTATTCGTTTCTTCCTTACCTTTTATTTATCAATTTAACCTCATATTCATCGATCTTTATTATTCCTTTTATATCTGTTGGATTATTTTATCAGTTTATTCGTCCTCCCAGTCTGTCATTTATTTTCCTTCCGTTCGATAGTTCTAACAATTTCGTTCGTTGACTTGTCTTCTTCATTCCTTCCTTCTTTCGTTCGTTCGTTCTGTAATCACCAACTCGATATTGCTTTTCCTTCATTCGTCCCTTAGCTGCTCCGTTATTCTGTCATTCTGTTCTCTGCAGCTAATTACCCGTGTTTATGAAAAAGTGAGCATGAAGTTGTTGCGTGCTGTGGTTGTCCTCTGGTGTTGTTAGGCAGACAATCTGCATTAAATATTCTTATACACTAACAAGAAAGAAGTAGGAACGATAGATAGACCAGAAGAAAATAACACAGTTCGATTCCTATATATGAAGAAAAAACACGAAACACAAAATAGTTACATTTTTCTATCATCATCATTGCTAGATCACTTATTGTTCGGAATAAAAATTACATACATGTTATATACACTGCTCTATTTACATACTATAGTAGCCGTATATACATACATATATATATATGTGTGTGTGTGTGTTTGCGAGTGGCGAGTATATATTTTTGATCCTTAGAGAACTTATGCCCAGTCTAATTTCTGTTTGTCCTTCCCAGACGAAAAATGCGTAAGACATTTACGGGTGACTTCCAATTTTATGAAGAATGAATGGTAGGGACAGTTTTCTTACCCCATCGCTCCTGCACGTTGTGAATTCACAGTTCTCCAAGGACAATGAACTAAATACCAGTTAATAATACTAGGGGGTCATTCTAATCACTTTTGCGCCTTTTTACAGAAAATAACCCTCTTTTCACGAGTCAGATGAGCCAACCGATTTTATTACGAAAAGGCGCTCTCCTCATGACAATCTCTTTCTTTTTTTTCTAATATTAGAAGTAGATTATGGTTAGTTTTATGCGAGATTTTCATACAATTTCTTGCAGGTCGTGTTACCCCGTACTATCTGTTGTTGCTGTGGCTTTTACGGCTTAGTGCAACCCTCTGAGAGCGAATAAAATCGAATTTACAACACATTCGATTTTCACTTTAATACAATTGCTAGTATTGATGGTGGTGGTAATCAATTTACATGTGTGTGTTGCAGAAAGGTGGACAAGGAGATTTCATAAGAAAAACGGAAAGGCAGTACAAACGAACATGTGCAAGGCTGATTTCTTCATTAGTTGTTATAATTTTTGGGGCCTAATGTGTTTGTGTGGATGGATTAGATAGATAGATAGATAGATAGATAGATAGATAGATGTACATGTGTATGTATACATATCGTATGGGATTCGGTAGGGGGGATATTGTTTGTGTTTTTACTTCAGTCGCTTTTCTTATCTCTCACTTATGGTGAAATATGAGGTATTTCATGTTGATCTAGTTACTTGTCAGCATGTTTTATCGTGGTATAGAGCGGATGAATGCTGGATATTTCACTAAGACATGATTGACGTACAGACAGAAATAACTCGATTCATGCTGACAGAGGGTGGGGGTAATAAGGGGAATTGTCAAAAATATTTTGGAATTTGTGCGCCTATCTGTATGTGAATGTGTGTGTGTGTATGCAAGTTTTACAGTTTGTAAACTAAATAGAAAGAAAACGTTAAATACATTTAGTGTAAGGATATATTTATTCATTTAAAGTCAGTTCTTTCACCAGAATTATATCTTATTTAAACTGGAATTTCACATAATATATAATAAAACATTGAGCGAGAGACAATAATAAATCTATCGATGTAGTCAGCTTCTACATAAGTGAAATATCGATGAGGTGTGGCTTAATGAAAACTGATTTCGTGTTCTAAGGAGAGGTAGCATTAGTCATTGGATTCGACCTGATTATTATTGTGGTGGTGGTGGTGGTGTCTATACTCTTTCAAAACAGCCGTGGGCAGTTGTTTTACTTCTTTGAGGTACGATCTCCTTAACGCCTACTAAAAATAAGTATAAATAGTGTACACTCATGGTGAAACCTCACCATACGTACCTTGTCGTTCAAAAAGCAATAATAGCTAAATTTCCCTTCCATCAAACTTTATTGCTTCAAACAGAGCAAGGAAACAATGTGACTCCATGCAGTACACCATGAATCTACTACACACTATTCAACAAAGGAGCTTGTACGTGGTTGATTCAACCTCCTAGAAGTAGTGACCAAATCTCTCAAATCACTCCCAAACTTCGCCAAAAACAAAGGAAATGTATTCGACAATGTAGTTTGAAATAAACTGAAAAAATCATTGACCTTATATTGAGAATAGCCTAGGGCTAAATAACATGGATAAATAAATATTTCGGGTGTTTCTGAAATAATTTAATATACGTTATTTTTTATTTTCAACAACGATAATAAAATTCCTTGTAATAAAAAAATTTGCTTTATTTATTTTCTATTTTTTCGGTGTTAAAATCATGCCGTGGTTGACTTTTCCATGCATCCTTTTGGAGTCGATCGGGAAAAAAGATCTAAGTTACATCGTAAGGTCGACGTAATCGACCAGTTACCCCTCCCCTCAAAATTACTCGCGTTGTGCCTAAATTAGAACCGATTATTATTCTCGTTATCATTTTGTAACATTAAAAAATTTGGATAATTAAATAGCAACAAAATTGTAATCTGAACAAGATATTTATGGTTTTCCAAAGGTTACAACGATGTATTCAAATGTAAATATAGAGAAGTGGTTGCTCCAGCATGACCTAGTCTCGTAGTCGCAATGAACAAACAACACGATTGTTGCCTGGTTCCAGAGAGAAAGAAAGGACGAAGTGATGGAAGAGTAAGTAGGAGCGGAAGGTAGAGTGAACAGTGAGAGAGAAAGCGGTAAGAGATATACCAGAGGTGCCGCCACGTTGAGAGGAAAAGGAAGAGTAAATATATTTGTTTATAGAAACTGAGGGGATAGGATGAGTGAGCTAGATATAGGAGAGGGGGGGAGCGCTTCATAATATAGGTAAAGAATAGAGTGGATGGGTGTCGAGAGGAATAGGCTGAGGTTATTTTCAGAAAGACATGGTTGCATTGAGGGAGGGGGACAAACGGATCGGAATGTGTAAGATAGAAAGACAGTTTTACATAACGAAGGAAGTATAGAGACGTATAGATCGAAGGGATAGTGTGGAGTTGCGAGTAGGACAGTCGCAGATAAAGGTAATTGCATACATATATGTATGTATATATATATATATATATATAGAGAGAGAGAGATAGATAGGAGGGGAAGAGGACATAGTTTCATAGATAGGAGGCGGTAAAGTGAATAAGGGTTAGGGCGGGGTTGTACCGAGAAGTTGATGGTAAATAAAGAGACAGTTCTCGTTAAGGGAGGCGGTGTGGAAGTTGAGTAGGAAGGATTACTTATTCTGACAAAACACGAAAATGTGACAGCTGATACGTGTGGTTGTTTTGGTTAGAACAACATGAATAAGAAAGTATACAGAGGAATAAAACACACGACGTACGCAGCGATGGAAAGAGAGACGTCATGGTAAACATAGAAAAAAAGGCTCTGAAAAGAATGAAGAACGAATGAAAGGAATAAAGAAATAAGAGTAAGATTGAGTGAGTGAAACATCAATAGAGGGGGGGGGAGAAAAAAGACTGAAGCCGAAGGACGGCGCATCGATATTGTGAGAGAAAAAGAATGTTGTTTCTCTGCAACCATAGCAGCAAACAACAGCTAAAGAGGGAGAGGAAGAGATGTCGCCTAGAGAGAGAGCGAGTAAGTGTTATTATAGTACTGTTTTTCAGCGCCATACCAACTCCACTGGCAGTAGCAGCTTATGTGACGAGAGAATTTGATACAAGAGGTTAAAAGACACGGAGAGAGAGAGAGAGAGAATGATACAATGAGGGGATGAAAAAGAAAGAAAGAGAAATGAGTGAGGGTAATAGGAAAAACTAGAGCAATACACCCTGTATGATGAGAGAAATGCTGATATAGCAATAGGGGGAGAAGTGTGAGAAATAACAGACAACAGAGGGTGTATATGAGGGGGAGGTCTGGAATGAGAAAGATATTAACACGGTGAGGGTGAGAGGAAGTGGTATGAGTATAAATAGAGTGAGAAATGGGTAGGGTAATAGCGATTATAGGAGAGATAGTGAGAGGAAGAACAGAAAATGCCATAAGTGTAGATTGAGTGATAGTGACAACAGTAATAGTAGTAGGTATAGGAGTTGTGGGATGAGTTTGGGGAAACAAAGAGAGAAAGAGGGAGATTAACAGAACTAACATTGTTAGAAAGGAGTAAAAGTGCATGACAGTGGTATGAGAATGATAGTGAGAAGAGCAGAGGAAGGTATAAGATTAGACTGAGGGCGAAAGACATGGGATGAGTCAGAAAGAGAGAGAGAGAGAGATTAATACAATAAGAAGAAGGGGTTGAATGAATGGTTGTAATTGCAAGAAAACAAAAGCGAGTGTATGCGAATGTTGTCAGCGCCATGTCAACAGCAACAGTGGCAGCTCTAGCATTTACTATATATATACACACGAATATATAATGCCACGAACACACGTTTAAATCAAACTGTCTTGACACTGGCTGTGCGGTTTTTCGAATGAGTAACCGAGGCTTGTTTGTATCTTTTACTTCAGTCTTTTGTTTCAATCCCAGCTTGATTTTTCTCTCCACTATTTTTATATGTATCAACGATCTATTTCTTGTTTAACTTCAAGTCGTCATCGATTATGGGCGAGGAGCTGTGATCAGAAGCGTTCCAAATAAGACCATCCCTCTGCCTTTCTTTCATCATCGCGTATCTTGTTTCCAGTATACTAATATATGAAGATATAGTGCGAATTGAGGGAAATTTAGCTGCTATTTCTAGCAGTTGAGTGATCATGTAGGGGCACCATTGTTTGCTGTTCTTGTGATTAGATATTTATAACTTATCGGCCACACACACATGAGTTCGTCTGGAATACTTTCTGTTATTACCGCTCTCTGAGTTCAAAACCTGCCGAGGTCGACTTTGCCTTTCATCCTTCCCAGCCGATAAAGGAACTACTTGCATCGGTTCTCTTTGAATTGGAATTAGTTGATGGTGGTGGGGCATTCGCATTGGCCCTTTCTCTACAACTAGCGATGGTTTGAGCGGAACCATCTCAGAGCTATTCGATCCCCTTAACAGCAAGGAATATGTATAAAATTGTTTATTTCGGGGTACAAAAGAAATACACACACACGTGTGCGTACATTCGAAGCCGAGGCCCACATATGGTTGAAATAAAGTTCACGAGCCAAATAAGGAAGCCTCAATATGGTCGCTCGATCTTCTAGAAATAGCAGCCAAATCTCACCCTGCTGGGAAGAGAACGCATTAGACGTAACCCTAAACAGAGGAGATTGCCATAGCTGGGCTGCACTTGATTGTAGTGGGTTAAGCAACCAAGTGTACGATCCATACGTGTGTGAAATAGTGTGTACGGTGTTTTCGTTTAGACACATGCTTTAGTTTTCATGCTCTTATCAGCAATCCAAGAAGTGTGTGTATGTATGTATATACACATATATTTTTGCCTCTATCGGTTTTTTTAATGTTTACACGCGCGCGCACATGTACGTACGTGTGTGGTTATACACCGATCAATATTTATATAGCTCTTCAAATTTCTGACTGCGTTAATTATATATCAAAGACCAACTAGTTTTAGACTGATAGGTACGATGTTTCGGCCTAAATCATTCTCTAATGAAAAGGCTTTTCAAATGTGACCATCTCGTCTTTTTTTTTTCTTCTTTTTAGTCAAATTACGGTGTATATAAGAGTACCTTCTCCGTGTCATCGTTTTAAAAGCCGGCAGGGTTTGAGTTAATGGAGATTTTGGCTGCTATTTCTTTTATCTGATCAAGCGGCCGTCTCGTTGGTTTATGGATTACAGAATATTAATGTACACAAACAACTCTTATAAATTTCTCGGGCTTTGGTCTGTGTGTGTGTGTATAGCCTATCAAATCTATTATATTCATCTCTCGTTTTGCTATTATTATTATTTGCTAATGGCGGTAAGATGGCGTGCACACGCAATCAGCGGTTTCGATTCTCATCTGGAACCACTTCACTCACTAATGAATGGTATATGTAATTGATTACCCGTGGGAATGACCTCAACATAGTAAGCTCTACCATTTTATGTCAGTTGCAGGATTACACATAACAAACAAAATAATGATAATAACGGCTTCAAATTTTGGCGCAAGGCCAACATTTTCTTTATTTTTTTTATATTATTTTACAAGGAGGGGAGAGCTTAGTTGTTTACATTAGTCACGGTGTTCAACTGGCACTTATTTTATCGAACCCCGGGAGGATGAAGGGTAAAGGTCGACATCCATGGAATTTGAACTTTGATCGTTCAGACCTGGAAAAAATACCATTAAGCACTTTGTCCGCCGCGCTAACAGAATGAATCATCAGCTTCGAACGAATAACTATACACTACGTTTATTGAATGCATTTTTCCCCACGTTTATCCATCCAAACGTATATATATATAAAGATGTCAATAAATTGCAGAATGTTTATTATTCACGGAGGAGTCATGTCGACAAATGATGTGTTTACATACAACGGGTCACTCTCTGCGTGTCTATGTCTATTTCTTTGTCCATCTATCAATGTCATGTGTCTTGTCTATCCTCGCGCTATCATATATTCACCTGAAGCATCCTATAAATGTGAGTGTGAAATATATTAGAAGATAACCTGTGTATTTAATTTGCCTTTGTGCTTTTTGGAGGTTTGTTTTGTCTGCGTATCTGTTTCGTCTGATTCTGCTTGTCTTTGTATTTTAATTAGCATTCATACACACACACGCACACAGAGGGAAAGACAGACATCGATTGCATGTGTTTCATGCAGTGGTTGGTTGCGTGAACGGTTATTGTTATGGATATATCTTAGTTACCAACAAACACAGAACACACAGATATTTCCATTTTGAACCATTTAAAATTCATACGTAGCCAGCAATCAAAAACGAAACTTACCACCACCTTGAAGTATTATTCATCATCACTACTCATACACACAAGATGAATATATATGATGGATGATGACTGTATATAACATACATACATACATATAATGTTAAGTTAAATGACAAAAAAAAACTTTTAACGGCAGTCCCCATTCTAAAGTTTTTCAAGACATCCAATCAAGTTGGAGATTTTACTCTTTTACTTGTTTCAGTCATTTGACTGCGGCCATGCTGGAGCACCGCCTTTAGTCGAACAAATCGATCCCAGGACTTATTCTTTGTAAGCATAGTACTTATTCTATCTGTCACTTATGCCGAACCGCTAAGTTACGAGGACGTAAACACACCAGCATCGGTTGTCAAGCGATGGAGGGGGGACAAACACACACACACATATATATATATATATATATATATATATATATATATATATATATGACGGGCTTCTTTCAGTTCCCGCCTACTAAATCCACTCACAAGGCATTGATCGGCCCGAGGCTATAGTAGAAGACACTTGCCCAAGGTGCCACGCAGTGGGACTGAACCCAGAACCATGTGGTTGGTAACCAAGCTACTTACCACACAGCCACTGTGAATTTAACAAAAATTTCCACTCTGTTAATGATATTTGTTACACAACGTGCATAAGGGTTTCTTCCTATTCATTCGGTTTCTTTTTTTCCCCTCCATCAAGCCAACGAAGGCTCGCTCCTCTTCTTTCTACAAGCCGTGGCAGCCTGATCTCCATCAAAACACACTTTTATGCCGTTTTAAAGACAGGAGAAGGAGCACATACTGAGCTTATTGTTGTCTAACCCTGTTCACCTTCATACAGGTATAGACTTGATTAACTAAATCTTAATTAAATCAGAAGTGCTAGCCACTTTGTGTCGTGTTAATAATACATACCTCACTACGCGCTGTATTCTGATGAAGGAACCTCTGTATGGTCGACAGACATGCTAGAAACAGTAGCAAAATCTTTAAAGTGCATTGGATTAATATATAGCTCCTGGTAGATACAAAACGACGGAGTATTAGAGATAGGAGCCAATTCTCCTTCAAAGCGCGTTGGATTAATATATAGTCCCTGGTAGATACAGAACGATGGGGTATTAGAAATAGCAGCTAAATTGCCCTTAAAGATTGATGCACTCTCTGATAGGTAAAAAAAAAGAAAGAAAACGACGATGAGGTGGTCACACTCGATCAATGTTGAACATAAAAATTACACCCTCGTGCAAATATTCTCAATATTGTGATTATGTATGTATGTATATATAGATGTGTGTGCATGTATGTATATGTGTGTGTTTGATTAATTCTGTTTGTCCTCTCCCTCCCTCTACTTTTACTATTAGCGGCGTGACTAGAAGTGGTTTATAATAGGTAAAATGGTGTTGAAATATACATTTATAATTAGCGGAGTTGATATGTGTGTGCGTGTGTGTTTATTTATGTATACACACATTTGTCTATACACATATATATATATATATATATATATATATATATATATATATATATATATATATATATATATATATATATATATATATATATGTATGTGTGGATAGATAGATAGACTAATATAGATTAGTCTGTGCAGATGAATGGTTATAGAGACAGAGAGACCGGCCGACGATTTTAAACAGACAAATAAATTGATACACAGACAGGTGGAGAGATCGATAAAATATATTATTATTTGTATACATGACTAATAAATAACACAGCAAAAATCATTGAATAGTAGTTGCGATCGTTGCTTTATAAAAAAACAGATTTGACCTATGATAAGACATTCTATCCACGACCTTCTATCTTTATATATATATATATATATATATATATATATATATATATATATATATATATATATATATATATATATATATATATATATATTACAGTGTGATTTGAAGGGATATTGTTACTATTTCTACCACCTCGAGTGGCTCCTTGGATGGCTCATGATAATAATGCTTTCTAATTTCTGATTCAGGTTACAGGGCCGTCAGTTTTAAGTGTATGGGAGAGTTTAGTCGATCACATTGACCCTCGGCCTCAGAGCTTGATTGGTACTTTATTATACTGACCCCGGATGGATGAAAGGCAAAGTTGACTTCGGCGAGATTTGAACTCGGAATGTACAAATGGCTCGTAATAATAATGATAAAGTTTCAAATTTTGGCACAAGGCCTGCAATTTCGGGGATGGGGGCTAAGTTGATTACATCGACCCCGTGCTCAACTGGTACTTATTTTATCGATTTCGAAAGGATGAAGGGCAAAGTCGACCTCGGTTGAATTTGAACTCCGTGCTAAGGATTCTGCTACTTCGACGCCTTTATGAATAAAAATAATGAATAGTACAGTAGTAGTTGTAGTAAATATAGTTTTGTTGTTAGTCGAAGCGAAGATAGAAACCGCCTCAACTTTCAATTATCTCTCTTATTTTTTTTCTCTTCCATTTCCTTCCCGTGCACCTCTTTTGTCCTTCACCTTCAACTTCTGCTCTGGCGGTCGCGCCATATTTAATCCTTCTTAGCAGACGATTTCTGTTTATTTAATTTTATTTATATTAAATCGAAGTTTTTTTCCCCTTTAAAACCGTCAACCAGCTTCACTTCTTTTCTCTTTACTTCTATGTTTTTCGTTTCAGTGTTTAAACAAAGAGATGTGTGTAAATATTTCCTTTATTATTTGTACCTTAGGAAGACTAGAATAAGAAGAACCCCATTACTTTATCTAACTGCAGCTGAATTTTATTAAATATAAATAAATACTACATTCATTGAGAGAGCGTGATCGCATATTTATAGAGAGAAGTAGTTAGGTATAGATATAGAATATATGTGTATATATATCTCGTTTTGTCTACGTTTTTTTTTATGTCCTGTACCCATATATGCATGTATAAATACATATATATGTAGGTATGCACATAGTATATTTATATATTGTTTATATTTTATATATATATATATATATGTGTGTGTGTGTGTATGTATGTATATCAACACCAGCACATACATAACTTGTGTTAGTCATTAGACTACTAGGCATGCTGGGGGTACTGCCATGGAGGGTTTTAGTTGGACAAATTGACCCCAGAATCTACTTTTTCAAGTCTAGCATTTATTTTGGTGGCTTCTTTTACCAAACTGCTAACCTGCAGGTATGTACACAAACCAATACTGGTTACCAAGTGGTGAGGTGGACCACCACACACACACATGCTTGTATTGTGTGTGTGTGTGTACGTGTGCCAATCAATTAAAGTGGATGGAACTTGTGGAAGAGGGAGACCCTGTAAGACATGCCATGGAGCCCTACGAAGGGGGTGACAAAGGACCAAGATATCTGGTGCCTTGCTATACTCAAGAAGAGCCATCCACCTCAGCAGAATTGATACATGTGTTGGTGCCACATAAAAAGCACTTTGTGGCGTGTTGGTGCTAACAAGGGCTGCAGCCATAAAAACCATGCCAGAACAGACAACGGAGCCTGGTGCAGCCCCTGGCCTTACCAGCTCTGGCCAAACCACCCAACCCATACCCAGCATGGAAAAAGAAACATTGATGATGATGGTGGTGATATATATATATATATATATATATATACATACATATATGGTAACATTCCACGCAGTTTCTTATTTCTTTACTGCCCACAAGGGGACAGACAAACGGGTTAAGTCAATTATATCAACCCCAGTGCATAACTGGTACTTATTTAATCGACCCCAAAAGGATGAAAGGCAAAGTTGACCTTGGCAGAATTTGAACTCAGAACGTAGCGGCAGACGAAATACCGCTAAGTATTTCGCCCGGTGTGCTAACGTCTCTGCCAGCTCGCTGCCTTAGGAGAGCTGTTTCTATCTACCAAATTCATTCATATGGCATTCATCAGCCTGCAGCCATAGTGGAAGATATTTGTCCCAGGTGCTGTGTAGTGGGACTAAACCTGAAACCACATGGTTGCCATGCAAGCTTCTTGACTTTACACACACATATGCAGTTCTTAATTTGAAATAAAATTTAAAGTTGTTTTCATATTGTTTCTTTTTTGTGTTTTATACAAAACAGCAAATACAGCGTCTAACAAACACTAGTACATCATGGGACTTAATGTTGTAGCATTTAAACCAGCCATAACCAGTCAGATCCAGCTTATCACATCAGCCCTTTGATACTATTATAAAATATACAACCACATCATCATAATTTCCAAGCTACAAAGTAATGCATGATTAATTAAAAACAATATGAATGAAAAGCATTACACTCGACAGAATAATCTGAATACTAAAGTGTTAAACATGTCTTATACAGTATTTACTTCCATAGCTCTCTCCCTCAGTAAGTTCAAATATTATATAGACCAAATTTGCTTTGTCCATCTTGTCTTCTGGGGTTGATAAAACATGTATTAGAGTACTCTACAATATGATTGATCAACTATGCTTCCTTCTGAGACATGCTGTGTGACAAATGATTATTTATTACATTATATAGATCTTCTTTCAGCATCAGATTTCACTCACTTAGTTAATGGCGTGTGTGTTGTCATTTTAATATCCACTTTTCTGTGCTAGCACAGGTAAGACAAAATTCATTGAAACATTTTTTATAGACAAATGCCTTTCCTCTCACCAATCCTCACTTGTTTCCAAGCAAAGTTATATTTCCCCATGGCCGGACATGTTTTCTTGGAAGATTGGAAACAAAGGACACTGCTTGCACAATCTCTAAACAAGGAAACACAAGCAGACATATACAATGGCCTTCTTTTAGATTCTGTGTACTGAGTCCTCTCATAAGGCTTTGGTCAACCCAGGGCTATAGTAGAAGATACTTGCCCATAATCCCATGCAATGAGACTGAACTTGAAGCCGTGTGGTTAGGAATAAAATTTTTTAACCTTCCCACCATGCTTGTGTATTACAAGGATATATGCAGCTATATATGTATATTTGTGTGTTTACATTTGTAGGCTACAAAACACCAGAAGTATAAGAAATGTTGTCACTTATGAACAAATTATCCAATCACTTTGCTTGCTCAAAAAATATTAAATAATGGAACCCTTACTTCAAAAACAAATAAGGATGGGCGTCTGGCTGTAAAACAATGCCTCATTAATATGTTCATTAAATATATTCCATGCTTGCATGGAAAAACAACATACATTAAACCAAAGGTTTGAATGTATATATATATATATATATCTGTTCAAATTTGATGCAAGCATTCTTCAGTTCTTTGTCACAGGAACAAATGACTTGTTCACAAGCAAAGAAATTTGGGTTAGTGACAAACTAAATCATCAGCTTAAAACAAATAAATAAAAACCCTAATTATATGTATTGTTTAACTTTTATGTCCCATGTCTACACCCAAGTGTGTCTGTATATTTTCATTTCACCCTGACAGCACTCTGTTTTGATTCCTTGTCATGGATAGAGGTGCAAAAAAACACCATCTTGCAATGAATAACGGTTAGTTTTTGTAAATGAATTGTGGAGATGAAATCTTCAGGAATAAAAGAATCTTGAAAACCACATTTTGATAAAAATGTAATAAAATTGGAATTCATAAGAATTTTCGAGACTGTGTAGACTTTAAATAATTGCTTTCTTATAGGAAAAAGTTATATACTCCAAACTGGGAAAGCAGCAAGATTATCAAGGGTAATCACTGGAATATTGGAAATATCTAGTGAAGTAAGGTAACATGCTGGTCACTTGCATAGTCAAACAAATAGTGCAAAGTTGTGTTGTCTCCAGTGACTGGCAAATATAGCAACATTGCAAAGGAAGTGTATGAAACAGATGGGACAGTTATAGTGCAGCTTAACTACAATATAACTTTGTCCATTACTTTCATTACTTGGGCTATCAAACTGATGAATTAGCTTAGTTGAGATGCAAGGATCTACTAGTGCCTTATTTTTCATGAGACAGATACAGAAGAAATTTTCATCCAAGAGTTAATATCTGTTAACCTGGAGAAAATTGTTGATAGGCTAACACACCCTGTAATCTGGTAGTCACTAAGAAAAACTAGGAGTAGATGAATGGTTTGTGAGAGTCATGCAAGCTACCAACAGAACTACTGATCAGCAAAAAGAAAGTTTAACAATTAGTTCATTAAAAAATTTTAGCCTGCAGATAGGTGTCTATGAGACCTCGGTTCTCAAACTTCTCCCACTCTTGTTTATTACGGTTTATCAGACCATGATAGCAGAATTTAAGGCCTACTGTCAGTGGGAGCTCCTACATGTTGCTGAACTACTTCTCATAACCATATGACTCAATGAATTAGAGAAAAAGTTCCAGGGTTGAGAAGGTAAAAAGTCAATCAAGTGAAGTCAAAAATTTTCGAACTAAATTTGTAGACTGGCACCCTCTTTCATCGAACACTAAACTCAGCTTGCAAAGACCTGTTGGGGCAAGTGAAAGCGAAATCGTGATGGCACCTGTACCAGTGGAGCACTAAGAGCACCGTCTAAGCGCGATCGTTGCCAGAGCACCAGCTGTCTGGCTTCCGTGTCGGTGGCATGTAAATAGCACCATTTGAGCGTGATCATTACCAACGTCGCCTTCCTGGCACATGAAAAGACATTCGAGCGAGATCGTTCCCAGTACCGCTGGACTGGCTCCTGTGCAAGTAAAATACACCATTTCGAGCGTGGCCGTTGCCAGTACCGCCATAAAAGCACCCACTACACTCTCAGAGTGGTTGGTGTTTAAGAAGGGCATCCAGCTGTAGAAACTGCCAAATCAGATTGGAGCCTGGTGTAGCCACCTGGTCCACCAGTCCTCAGTCAAATCGTCCAACCCATGCTAGCATGGAAAGCGGACGTTAAACGATGATGATGATGAATTATAGAACTTTGTGCTCAGTTTGTAAAAAAATCAACAACTAGTTAGGAACTCTATATTGTGCATACAATGTGTAAAAGGGACAGAAGTACTACTAAATTTCAAACAGACAACCTGAAAGGAAAGACTACTACATATGTAACAGATGAGCAGGAGCACTTAGTTTTAAGAGCACTCATGGAACACAATCTTTCAACTGCCCAGAAGGCTAGATAGATGACACCTGTTACCTATATGACCTAATTAGCAGTTTAAAAGTAGGTGCTATGACATAGTAACTAGAATTAGGACAGGGTAGAAAACATTTCATGAACTGTTGTTTCTCCTTGTGAGTGAAATTTTTCTCTCTTTGTGTTAAGGGGCAGATTATAGAGTGAGATGGTTGCATGGTAGTGAGATATAAACACTGAATGTGAAGAATAAGTGAATGTAGGAAAGAAATTAGGCAAATATATATATACACTGTTAATGTAATGTCAGCATGCGTGGCTGTGTGGTAAGAAGCTTGCTTCCCAAACAAATGGTTCCGAGTTTAATCCCACTGTGTGGCACCTCAGACAAGTATCTTCTACTATATCCTCAGATTTGGTAGATAGAAACTGAAAGAAACCCGTCTCATATATATATATATATGTATGTATGTATTTGTGTGTGTATGTATCTGTGTTTGTCCCACCACCATTGCTTGACAACCAATGTTGGTGCGTTTACGTCCCTGTAACTCAGTGGTTCAGCAACAAGAAACTGATAGAATAAGTACTAGGCTTAGAAAGAATAAGTCTTGGAGCATGGCCATGGTCAAATGACAGAAACAAGTAAAAGAATAAAAGAATTCATGGAACAGTGAAGCATGAGTGAACAATGAGAGAAAATAGACATTCCAGAAATCATCCATTGTGTACAAGAGACAAGACTGCACTAATAGGGACATGGGATACATATGAAGGATGAAAGGGGCCTGTACAAGATGAAACCATTAAACCTGATTACAGGATGCTAAACATTGTGAATGAGATAACAAGGGATCAAGACAAGAGAACATATACAATGGAATTGGCCCTTTCTATCTTCGCCAGCATGAAAAAATAGAAGTGTTGGATGGAATGCCTTGCAGTATTTGTTTTGATTTTCTACATTCCAATTTCAAATCCCAACAAGGTCATGCTGTGAATTTCATTCTTTCAGGATCAATAGAAAGGTACCAGTCCAGGGCAGTGGATGCATAGAATTCTTAAAATCCTCTAAGATTCTGAGTTTAGACCCTGCTCCATCACCTAAACAACAGTGACGAGTCTGTCAGGAGTTGCAACCGATAGATAACCGCAATTTAAAAAAGGAAAACAATAGAAAGGTGTGTGTGTGTGTGTGTGCATGCGTATGGTCTATGTATGTTGGTTTTGATGATATAAGAATTTAGAAACTTTAAGAACATGAAATAAATTTTCTTTGGAAGAGTGAATCTTGAAGCAAAGAGAGCTGTAAATATTGGGTTAAAAACCCCTTTGGATAGAAAAAGTAAACCTGTTTACAGGAGATATGGGTTCAAGTACCTTGAGCATCCTTAGGCTTTTTCCATCCAAAAGGATTTTTAATTAATATTTACATGCTATTATTTATAGCTTTGTCTACTTCAAGATTCACCATTCCTAAAAAGATTTACATACATACATATATATATATATATATATATATATATATATATATATATTAGAGGCAAAATCAAAACCAAGGCAGAACGAGCATCTCAAGTCATTTAGAATAATTTAATTAGGGTAAGGTGAATTTGAAGTCTTATAGCTGTTTCTGAGATAACCCAAGTGGTTGGTTAGCATATCTGTGCACTGGGTATTCCGTCATCAGAGACATGGTGTGAATATTTTGGACGAGGTAAATTTACAATTTACAAGAAATAAAATTCACAGTTTATAAAGAATAAAGTAGTAAAATAGAAGAATAAAAAGTAAAAGTTGTTAGAAGAATATATGCAGGAGAATAATGTTAACAACTCATCTTTTCCAAGAAGATATGCATCACTGTTTTACTATTTTATTCCTTATAAACTGTAAATTTTATTTCTTGTAAACTGTAAATTTTCCTTGTCCAAAATATTCATGCCGTGTCTGATGACGGAATACCTAGCGCATGGATATGCTAGCCAACTACTTGGGTTATCCCAGAAATAGCTGTAAAACTTCAAATTCACCTTACCCTAATTAATTTATTCTAAATGACTTGAGGTACTCGTTCTGCCTTGGTTTTAATTTTTCCTCTAATATAATATATACATGTTATAACGGAACTCTAACACAGATCCCTACACCCAGCCTTAGTTGTGATCTTGGAACCTAATGGTTGACCAACTATAGCACTTACCCAGCGTACTTATTCGTTTAGATCACAAGTGAGCTAAACCCCTCATATTCTATATATAGATACAAAATAAAAGAAGGAAAATGCACACAATTTACATAGTTCTAATATATTTTATAAGTGAAAGAGACCTGTTTCGCTTTCGCTAATCACGACATTGAAATTATCGTAATTTCATATGTATATATATATATATAATGTACATATAATTATGATGTGTATGTACTATCTAACTTGCATTTCAATACAAAATAAATCAAAAATAGAAAGAAACAAAGTGGGTATTTATGGATATTTTGAAAACAACCCCAGATGAGGAGGCAATCTTTCTAGGAGAGCACTAATTCTGAATATAAATACTTATTCTGGGTAGAGCAACTCTGGTCCAGCTGCAGCTATTTTCTCTTGTACCCAGTGGCTCAATAAAATGCACCCAGCCCAATTTACAGTATGGGAAGGGCATCAAGCTGTAAAAACTATAACATGAGCCACAGGGATGGCCAATTTTCTGTGCTGCCAGATACTAGGTGACAAAAGACTACAACAAATTGCCATGATATGGAAAGATACGTCAAATTGATGTCAGAATGGACTTAGTATGATGATGATGATCATCATCATCATCATAATGATTGCAAAGTATTATAAGTAGCACATATATATATGTGTGTGTGTGTATGGCATATTTATAAATGTATGTCTAGTGTATTTGTGTGTCTATATGTATATATATCAAATCCACTCACAAGGCTTTGGTCAGCCCAAGGCTATAGTAGCAGACATCTGCCCAAGGTGCTACACAGTGGGACTGAACCTGGAACCAAGTAGTTGAGAAGCAAGCTTCTTACCACACAGCCACGTGTATGCCTATAAACAAGGGAGAATATATATATATATATATATATATATATATATATATATATATATATATATATATATATATATATATATATATATATATATATATATACATATATATATACATATATATATACATATATATATACATATATATATACATATATATATACATATATATATATATATATATATATATATATATATATATATATATATATACTATTGTGTCTGGGGAGAGTCATTTTCTAATCGTGCCTTAAATTTAACACACTCACCGTTAAAATCTCCACTTATTTCTTATTTTCCTTGCGTCTTGCAACCTTTTCAATAGTCTTGAGTCAAGACTATTGAAAAGATTGCAAGATGCAAAGAAAATTTAAGGCACGATAAGAAAATGACTCTCCCCAGACTCAACAGAATATGCTTCAACACACAAAATCACATTAAAAAATCTTGCAAACCAAATCCAAAAACGAAATATATATATATGCATATTTGTGTAGTGTACTTGCATGTATGTATCTATATGTTTGTGTGTGTATTTTATTTTATCAGTGTGTGTGTGTAAGACCGAGTGTATATTCATTCTGTTTCGATGATCACTATATATATACATATCCTCAGCTGTCTCCACTGTGTATCCATCCATCAAAGGTGCTCTACCTATCTACTATCAGTCGACAAAAGAGCCAGCTTTATTGAAAAACCTCACCTTGTGTCGCTGTCAAATTAGCTCGACTCAAACTGGCTGGCTCTTCACTCTGTGCAGCGAGACTGCTGTCCTCTTAACTTGCTCTGCAAAGACACCATGGAAACTGCACTCCAGTTGAATATTCGACACCTATGTCTCGATGAACCATGGAATTTTCTTCTCTTGTTCGGATGGGACTCAGCAGGTCAGTTTCCATATTCGTAGTAGTTGTTCCCTCCATTTCAGTATACATACATACATACATACATACATATATATATATATTCATTTTGTGTACACCCACCCCATTCAAATTGCCACTGCCCACTTTCACATACATATTTACACTCGGAGTTTTCTAATGGTTTCATCTTAGTAACTGCAGCCAGCTTTCCTGCAGCACCATATTGTCTCTGTGTGGTTACTTGTATGTATGTGTGTTTTAGTGCATTTTATTTTCCTTTTATATTTTGAAAGAATGATCATTAAAACATCAACAATGATTTTCCTGAATTATATCGTATCACCTAGTTTGTATTTTTAGTAAGTTGAAGATTTACTCTGACAACTTAATATATGTGTGTGTGTGTGTGTGTGTAATGTATTTGTTCATTTTTGTATCTGTCTTTTCCATGAATTGGTTTATATATAATATAATATATATATATATGTATCTGTGCGTTGTGTGTATTATCATCATCATCATCATCATCATCCTCACTGCAACAACTACCACCATCCCCACCATTGTCATGTGCTCCTTTGTGTTTAGCAGCATTGACTGCACTGGCTTGCTGTATGTCCAGCAGTACATCATTGCACACATCTCAAACTGCAAATATATTGATTTCTTACATAGGCACAAGGCCGTAATTTATTAACAGAGGCTGTGTGGTTAAGAAGCTTGCTTCCCATTCGTGTGGTCTTAGGTTCAATCCCACATTCAGCATGTGTCTTCTACTATACCTGTGGGTCAACTAAAACTTTATGAGTGGATTTTACTTGTTTCAGTCATAAGACTGCGGCCATGCTGGGGCACTGCCTTGAAGAATTCTTAGTCAAATGTATCAACCCAGTATGTATTTTTTAAAAGCCTGTTGCTTATTCTGTCAGTCTTTTTTACCAAACCTCTAAGTTATGGGGATGTAAACACCAGCACTAGTTGTTAAGTGATGGTGGAGGGACAAACAAAGACACACACACATAAGATATGTATGTATATATATATATATATATATATATATATATATATATATATATATATATATATATATATATATATATATATATACACCAGAGGCTTCTTTCAGTTTCCATCACTTTTCCGTTCTTGCAGAGACAGAGAAAATGCTCTTTCTGTTGACAATCTTCACTGGGTTTCTTGTAAGTTAATATTTCTGCTTGTCATTTTTACACAAACAGCACAATGGCCAGACATGTTTTTACAGAAAATTGCAACCAAATGACAGCTTTTTCGAAAGCAACATTCATTTACAACTAGCACACCAAGGAGACATCAACATATACATACTTGTATATTTATGTCTATCCACATGTATGCATATACATATATGACAAGCTTCCTTAAGTTTCTATCTACCAAGACTTAGGTCAGACCAAAGTTATATAAGGAGATACTTACCCAAGATGCTATGCCGTAGGACTTAACCTAAACCCACAAAGCAAACATTTTAACCACAGAACTCAGCCTTCCTTTACACAGCCATACCTGGGTAGATTTTTGTGTAGAAGCAAGCATGGCTGTACGGTAAGAAGCTTTCTTCTCAACCACATGGTTCCAGAGTCAGTCCTACTGCATGGCACATTGGGCAAGTGTCTTCTAATATAACCTTGGGCCAACCAAAGCCTTGTGAGTGGATTTGGCAGACAGAAACTGAAAGAAGCCCATTATGTGTATATTTATATCTATATGTGTGTGTGTGTGTGTGTCTGTATTTGTCACCCCATCAGTGCTTGACAATTGGTGTTGGTGTGTTTACATCCCCATAACTTAGCAGTTCAGCAAAAGGGGCCAATAGAATAAGTACTAGGCTTACTGATCTGTTCAACTAAGATCCTTCAAGACGGTGCTTCAGTCAAATGACTGAAACAAATAAATGAATATTGTATACAAGGCTTTCTACATAGTTTACACACTGTAAAGTGGTTGGTTAAAAGGTTATAGAGAGTGTAGGTTTGTGATGTCTTGTCTCTCAGGGGAGTATTCAGTCTCTCTAGTGTCGGTGCCATCAGAAAATGCACATTGTATTCTCTGTAAAATGGTTATAGCTGGGAAAGGCAACAAGTCATACAAAACACACCAGTTCTTAGGAGCAGTTGCTCCCAATAAGAAGTGATTCAAGCCTTGATGGTCAGTCTAACCCTCATCAGCATAGAAAACAAATTGGAAATGATGATAGATACAAGCATAGATGTATAAAGAAGTTTGTGTCCCATCCACATGATTTTGCACTCAGATCCACTTTATGGCATCGAGGGTGTCTTCAACTATAGTTTTAGGCTGACCAAAGCCTTGTGGGTGAATTTGATTGACAGAAACTGAAAGAAGCCTTTCATATGTACAGTTGGTATTAGTGGGATTTCAATTCAGTGTGTAGAAGGTTGAAGCAAATGTTGCAGGATATTCTATCCATCACTATAGCAGCCTAACAACTCTACAAATTCATCACTCCAATCCAGCATTGATAAAGTCAGTCATTAATCCAGCATTGATAAAAATAAAAAGCATGTACCAGGATCAATATTTTCATCCATATTCCTCCCTAACCTCTTGGCATGGTCCTGATTTTGTACCAATCATGTTTGTTTATTGCATATCTCATGTGATATGTCATTGCATATCTCATGATATATTATTTCATATCATGTGAGCGTAGTAGATTATGACAGAATTGTTTTCAAGCATCAGGCAAAAATATTTTTGCAAATTTGTTCAAGTTCTTTAGATTCTGAGTCCAAATCCAGCTGAAGTCAACTTTGCATTTCATCCTTTCGGACATTAAGATTGAAGTAATTGACTAACCCTTAAAGATTGCTAGCCTCCTGCCTGAGTTAGAAGCAATTACTTCATGATGTGAGAGTGATGGATGGTGGCAGTATTGTTAGAGTGTCAGTCAAAATTCTTGTGATATTCGTTCTGTTTGCTTATAGTCCTGAATTCAAATTCTACTAAGGTTCTCATTACCTTTTGTCCTTCTCATGTTAATAAAAGATGTAAACAGTTAAGTACAGAAAGAAATTTCATTGACTATTTCCTCCTTGCAAATTCTTGACCTTGTGTTTATGTTAAAAATCATTATTTGGTTGAATTTTAATATTCTCTGAATTTAATTCTTACCCAGGTTGACTTTGCCATTCAATCTTCATTCTTCCCAAAGCAGACGACAGGTTGATATAATAAGTACAAGCCATGCACTGGGGTTTCTTATTAAATCAACTGTTTCCTCCTTCTGTAGCCTTGTGAAACTGCTGGAGACTGTGGTCAAGCCCTGGCTGGAGAGGGTTGCTGCTGGAATGCCATATGTGTGGTAGCAGGATTTGTCTCCTTGCCATACCTCTGGAAAGAGTCAGAAATGGTTGTGAAAGGATTTCTACTTCACCAGCCCCAAATTCTCTCCTTCTAATTCCCTCAACTTAACCCCATGGATTACTATGAAAGTAATGAGAAAGACACCAACTGCTCTGCCTGCAACACCAAGGCTGAGCTGGTGACCAATATCATGGAGGTGTTCAAAGATTCTTCCAGGGACATAGGGAGGAACGCATGCACCAGGTTCTGGATCTGTCATGAGGCCACGGTGGAAATGAGGGTAGCTACTTTAGGTAAACTGTTATCTCCCAGCTATAATCCAGTTGATATTTTTTGATTTTTAAAAAAAAAATTTAGTTTTGGATGAGATATTATTTTCTTGTCCTTTTATGCACACAAACACATTAAACATGTGCATGCGTTTATGCCTCAATGTCTTCACATTGCATGATAATTGTAAATGATTGTCATACAAGTAGTGTCGCTTGTGATCTTTCATGAAAATATTTTGGAAACAGATGAGGGTTATTAACAGAAAGAACATTCAGCCTCAGCAAATTCTGTCTGATCCAGGCAAGTATGGAAAAGTGAACATTAAAGTGATTATATATATCTTATCATTGTTACTTCTGCTTTTCCATGCTATTGGATGAGACCCTTTCAAGCGGCATGTTATGGACAAATATTTCACCTCTTTGAAAATGCAAGAATACACTACACTCTATTCTACAAATTAGGATAAATGTTCAGCCATGGCTGTGTGATTTAGAATTTGGTTTGCAACCACATTGTTCTGGATACAGCCCTAATGTGTGGAACCTTGGGCGACTCTATTCCTTTACAGCTTCTGTTTGTTAAATATCTTGTGAATGGACTTGGATATGTGTGTGAGTTTGTTTCATCTGAAGACCAGTCTGATTTATGCTACTGCAAAAGAATGTTTGATGGCAGGTGTGGGAGAATAAACTGTGGCCATTATCTCTGCTGATCTTTTGCAGATCATAGTTGATACCCAGTCAAATCATCTACAGGAAAACCATGGCCAGAAAGGAAAGTGATGGTGGTAGATCTAGTCTAATAGCTTGCAATACTGAAGCCATTCAAAATCCAGGTGGTGGTGTTAAACAGAGTGGCATCCTTGGCCTTCTTCGTTTCATTTCCTACCACACCTGGGAGATTACCATGTCTTCAACCTCTTTGCTGTCAAGCATGGTTACCATGGAATACCATTATTGCTTCATGCTGTACGATTTGGTAAAGTTTTTTGTTTTCCTATCAAATTATGAAAAATACATTCCATTTCAAGCAACTGTATGTACGTATAAATCAGTCATGAGCAACCTGCGACCCGCTTCTCGAAAAAGGTTGTCCTTGCTAGCATAAATAAATGTATGTACGTACGTATGTGGTTTAGTACACAGCAGCGAAATTTGAATGTAGTATAGAAGTGCGCACATGCATATCATATGTGCATCAGCAACAAATATGAGAAGAAAAAGGAGGGTTACTGCTTGTTATCGAACCCAGTCGCCACGATTCTTTTGTAACAATTTTCGGTGAGAAAATATATGAGCGTCGAATGTTCTTTCACACCCAGTTTATTAGAAAGATTTATGTCAAACTTCCGCCACCCTATTAAAATAAGCTAAAAGAAAAGAAACAGAAGACCATATATAAGAAATTTAAATCAACATTTTATGCACACACACACATACCCAAATATATACATGCATACACGCTGCTAAGAATTTTCAATCCTTCACCAAAGTAGCTACATCACACTTTCATGCAGCAAAGAAGAATCGAGGCAGAAATGCAATGCAAATGTTTACTAGACCGAATGCTTTCCGCGGTATCATCCGGGTGGCTGATTGCTTGTTTTTGGTTCCTAAATCAAATAATGAAAATATTTTTTATTTGCTGAATTATTATTCTTGTTGGTAACAATAATAATTAGTTTTTATTTCAGTGCACTGCATTGGTTATTTTTATTTATTTATTTTACTCCTAGAAACCTGATACGTCTGTATGTGTGTGTGTGTGTAATGTATATATATGTATGTGTGTAATCTGATTTCACTGAAACAATTTATAAGGATGCCATCAGAGTCGATTAACGAAGTATCCTAATTTCGCCAACGATGATCGCTTCACCTGTTAGAAATCGCAACCAAATTTTTTTTCAAATCACACCCAACTTTTTTTTTCTATAAAAAAAAGAATTTCAAAAATGGTTAACGTGTTTCTAGATACAGTCTGAAAGTAAAAGAAAGAAAGGAGAGGGTGGCGGTCATAAGAGGAACGTCTTCGATCGGCGGTTAACTTCATTAGCGCTAAACTCGGTACTAAAACATGAACACTATTTCGAACTGGACAATCAACCTTTTCTATAGTTTTCTTGTTGGTTTATAGTTTCGTACTAATGTTATTACACCCATATAGCGTATGGTATAGCCTCTATGGTAATATTAACCGCGTCGTCCACACTGTCCTTCCTTTGTATCAAATTGTACGGTGAGATTTGGTTGCTATCTCTTGTAGATTAAAGCGATCGAGAGGTGCCTTCGTCTTAGTCTTTTTCACGATTTCAAATTTCTTTTTGCTGAGAGGCAGCTTAGTTGGTTTATAGTGTGCAGTAATGTTACTATTCTCATGGTCTGCGACGTCTATACAAATGTCCTTCCTTTTTATCAGATGGTTAGAGTGAGATTTGGTTGCTATCTCCAGCAGATTAAAGTGTTCGAGAGGCTCCCCTAGTCGACATCTGTATCAAATTATTATTTTTCTCGCTTGAAATTTCCGCAGTTAAAATACAAAACAACCATTAAGGTGGTGTGTGTGCTTCGCTTGAGAATCACCTCAGCAACACAGCTGCAAGCTTTACCAACCACCACCAAACACTGGATGGCGCGTCTTGCTAGCAAGCTGATTGCTACGACGACTGCTAACCCGGAAGACAAGCCCATGTTTTTCCATTGGCGTTTCAAAGTGGCCGCTCGTCGCTGGTTGGCTGACGAGAATGACGTAAGGGATTTCCAAATGTTGTTAGAGAAGTTAGGATGGTACATCGCTGATGGTGGTAGATGTGGCTAGTTTGCCATACTCGTTTTCAATAACTGGGGAAAAATCGCCGTCATCATCCAATGTCTGAAGGTAAATATCGCTGATTTTTTCTCTCCACACATCGGATGTTCCATACGTTAGGATATTTTCGTCAGATGTTCGACCGGGGCCGCAGGTTTCGTAGTTTTCAATGTACATATGTAACAACATTATATCCGTGTCGTGTGCCTTTTTTTTCTTCTCTCTTTGACGTGAATGCACAACCATAATATTGCAATTGCTATTATACTTATCTGTTCAATATCTACGGGCATTTTATCCTCTTCTTCTAATGTTGTTTGTTGTCAAAACGGTAGCCAGAAGTAAATACTCTTTTGTGTCGATTTTGCTTTGTTTGACCGGTTGTTTATTTTGTTTACCTATTTCCCCTCTTTTTCCCCCCATCGAGCATCAAATCGGGGTGACCTACATCTTTCATTTGTATATACTATATTATGTGTGCGCGTGTATATATGTATATAAATATACGTGTGCTATTTGGTACGATTTCTAAAACATCACACCCATTTATTTAAATAATATACATATACATCTACACATGTATATTTCACATATAAATTTGCATACGTTTCCATACAAACACATCAACTATCTATTTCTGCATACATCTGTTATTTTGGCTTCGTTCCAGTCGACCATAAAATATATCTGGTTCAAATATTTTCCTTCTCTCTTGTCTTCTATCTTCACGTCAATATAACATTGGATATATATATATTTTTGATTAGAATTTATTTTCGATAATTCTAATTGATTTTAATCGATTAAAATTTCCTTTCTATTTGAAAATTAGTTATGAAACACGTGTAGTCGTTTTATTATCTTTATCTTATGATATTTACTTTGTATTATATTATACTCATTTATTGTGCTTTTAATTATTAATTTTTCTATATGTGACAGTGGATTTTCATCGATGAGTTCATGAACCTTGGTTCTTTTCCCTAAAACTATATATATATATATATATATATATATATCCTATTTGTAGATATTAACAACATGATTTTGTACAACTTTAATGTCTGATCATGTCTTCCTAAACAACCAAAACTAAAACGTAACGCACAAACAAAAACTAAGCCAGCCAGGCTTTTTTTTTCCCCATTTTCTGAACATCGTAGATTGCCAATGTTCTCGTTAATTCATTTCTGAAATGCATCTCTATTTTTATCCGTCTGCTTTTTATGGGTCTCTCTCTCACTCTACCATCTTTTTATTTTTTTCCTGCCTTAATTAATGTCCGTCTGATAATTTTCTTTGTAAATGTTATATTTTCTTTTCCCGTAAAATTCCTTCGTTCTTAGTAAAAAATTAAAGTAGATTGTTTGTTGTCTATAGTGCACTTATATATTGTTGATAAAATAAACATAAGTCTGAGAGGAAATATTTGTATGCTATGTTTGTATGGTGTCTCTGTTGTGTTGTATTCGTTCGTTCATTCCATCCTTCCATCATACAATTCTTCTCCTCCCTCCCTCTCTCTCTCTTTCTTATCCTTGTAGCGCGCTTTATTTCCTATGCAATATCTGAGCGAGTCGACTGGCTTCAAATTCAAAAATGAACTCGACCTACCACCACCACCAGCCGTCGACTACACATTTCAACAATCACAATAACCCCCCTCTCTCTCTAGCTCACTCTTTCTCCTTATTTTCTCTCTCATCCTTTCTCCTTATTTCTTTCTCTCCATTCTTTTTCGTTTTTCTCTATTTTTATCCCTCTTTTCGTGTTCCACTTTTTCACAGCTCTCTTTCTCTCTATCTATTTTTTTCCTAATACTCTACCCCCCCCCCCCCCACTTCTCTCTCTTTTGTTTCAGGACTTTTCGCTCTCTGATTCTCACCCCCTAGTGCTTCTCATTCTCCTCCTCCTCCTCTTAAGTCCTCCTACCGTCATTCCTTGTCGTCTGTTCAGTGAAAACAAAAAACAAAAATCAATGAAATCTTCAGTTGTACAATCAGGTTTTATTTATTTCTTTACTTCACCACGAATAAAACACGGCATTAAACAGCTCTTTTCTTCACTTTTTTCTTCAGCTTGTTATATATATATATATATATATATATATATATATATATATATATATATAGGGTGGAACACGATTGGTATGTAGAAAGTCAGAATATTAGACTAGCCCGACATACGTAAATGTTCGTTGTCAACGTTCTGGACGATTCCACTTTGTACTCTATTGCAGGGGTAGGTGAGGTTTGTTAGCAGTCATGGATTCTTGTTTATCTTGCACATACATATATTGAGAACTTGGTAATTGAGCGAAATAAACATTTTCTGTACACACACAATGGGCTGAATATATATATATATACTTCCGTAATGTATATGTTTGCAGGTATATATATATATAATGTAAGTGGCTGTATGATACTTATGTTTTTTTTTTCCTTGTCGAGTGCGCCTATTTAATTATACAGTAGCCTTCTTGATCATATTTTATACGTCTGTGGTGTGTGCGCACGTACACATACGGCTTATATGAGTTTCGTCGATTTCGTAAGGGACGATTGGTGATAAGTGACACAAATTTTCTTCTAAAAGGAAACTCAAGACGCCTCAGTGATCTGGTGATCCAGGGACAAAAGAGAGTATGATATGAATGTGTGTGTGTGTATTCCTTCGAAACTGATGATTCATTTCGATGAGCTCAGCTACATTTATTTATTTAGCGAGCCAACGGGGGTACGTCTTCGTGGAGGTTCGACATACTAGAAATGCCAAATAAGTTCCCGTTAAATCACATCCCACTATCTTGGAAAACTAGAACACTTTTGGATAACATGATCCTGGGTACATTGTTCTTAAAGGTGAACGGCGTAAAGATTGGATGACCACGATTGGATCACTTTGATGGTAGATCTGTCCGATTTAGGATGACCTCAGGCTAAACAGGCATTGAGTTTTCTGTGGGTGTTTCTTCCATTTGTAGGGTGTAGTTTGTGTATTAAAACATATCTATGTGTGTGTGTGTGTGCTCACTGGTTATTTTTACAGTCGTAAATTACTAGTGGTATTTGTTACCTTTTAACTGGTGGACCAACAAACAGGAGGAGGGGGAAGTGGTAAATGAAAGAAAGAAGCTAAACTAGTCGAATGTCTACGAAGAATGGAGACAGCCATAGGGGAAATGAAACACAGTTTACTGTACCATAAATATGTAAGCAACAAGAAGAAAATAAGGCATTAGTAATTGACTGAACGAGTTACGTTCTTGACATATATATATACACCAGACAGACATCATGCACATGTCCCTTTTCAAAACGCCTAACACTTTGTCCAGAGGCTCAGTAGCTTCATAGACAACAATTGTACTACATAACATTTTAATACAATTCACATGCAGTGTATGTATGTGTAGAAACGATCGGGAGTGTAGTTTGTCACGAATGTCTTTATATTTCTGTATGTTTATATATAGATACAGCGTATGCGCAGAAACTTGTGTTTAAATAAATCAGGGTTTGTGATAGCTTTTCTTGCTCTGTAATACAACACACACACACACACATATATATATATATATATATATATATATATATATATATATATATATATATATATATACCTTTGTGTTTTACGGTAGGCTACGTGAATCGCGTGTTTAAAATTGGAAGTGGATGCAATACACGAACACACGAAGGCGTTGTTTTGTTTCAGCTGTCCTGAGACGTTCTGGCCATGACCATTTTAAATACTTTTATCCCCCGAGCTTCAGTGCACTCAAAAGTACATTGTACAACGCCTTCTTCACTTTTTAACACCGAGTTAGTGGAAGAATATTTCGCTGCTATTTCTAGCATGTTTTGTGACTATTTAGAAGCTCCCTGGATGGCGTTGTTAATGTATGGAGCATGTTCTACGGATGTATACATTAGTGGATTGGCAACAGAAACGCACGACATTCAAGCGCGTATATATACACACATACACGGATAGGGGGGGGGGGAGAAAATTGCGTGTTTAATATAACGACATACATATATAGGTTAAGTATCTTTTTCTTTGTTCATTGTAAATGTTCAGTTTACTGTGTAAAGAAAAAAAGACTACGCGATAGATAATGTGTTTAGATTTTCCTTTCTTTAAACCGTCGCAAATATATTTAATAAATATAATCTCACTTTGTATAACACATCAAACACTTCGTGACAAAAAAGGCTCCGATTACCAGCGAAGGCATGGTGCTTAGAGGAGTGGCAATTAAGGTTTTATATATATAAAGTATATCTATGTGTGTGTGTGTGTAAGTTCTGTAATTTATCGCTTCTTGGAGAGTCCGCAGGATTTAATATACGTGTGTATATACAAGAAACATAAGTACACGTAAACATATACACGGTTGTATATATATATATCTACATATGTTCGACTACTATTTCAATTTATCTTGTGTATTTTGATAAACGTGTTAAGGCATGTGTGTGTGTGTATATATATATATATATATATATATACATATATATATATATAAACACATACACCCACACGCAATGTGGAAGTCTTAAGAATTATACGTACACATAATCGCACATGACCATGTATCTATAAATATATATATATATATATATATTTTTTTTTAAATCAGAACACTTAAACACTGCTGCTTGCCCTCGTTTATCAAGTTGCATACACAAGTCCATTTCGTTTCCGTTGCTTATAGTTCATCGTTACCGCCTTTCACCAACACCACCATAAAAAATACTGAAGGGGAAGGTCGTTGATGTGGCTGCCACTCATTTTTGTAATACAATGACGAAAGCCTCTTTACTCTGGTCGTTCGGCCTGCTAGAAATAGATGCAGATTAGTCACCCTGGAAATTAAAGATAGAGAGAAAGGACACATTGCTCTTAACCAACCAAGGAGTTGTTTGTTTGTTTTTTTTCATGGTCGTTGGATGCTAATAAATAAAGTCTTTCTCCCCTCGGTTGCACCCTACCGCGGTAGAGAAAGGATTTATAAAGTAATGGAGTAAAAAATGGGATGGCCATGGCCGGAATACTTTTAGATCTTCGGTCTGCTTTTACCAGAGTTGACCCGGGGCTAAACAAAATAACAACAGCGAGCGTTGGCCTGTACTCATTGTCTCTGCTGTCGTCCACTAAATGTCTTCAACGCTTTTTCTATCTTTGTCTCTCCTATTTCCTCCCCTCTTACATCTATTGTTCGACCAAACTAGACTGCTATATTACAACTACTACTACTGCTATCGTCGTTTCTGCCTTTCCAACACTAGAGTAGTGGAAAGTACTTTGGCTAGCTACTCACATGTATATGTACATATAAATGTTACAGAATTTCACTATTATTATTATGCCTTGCAATTCCCATTTCTAATCTTTATATACTTTTTTAATGCATTTCCTTACTAATAGTTATATAATATATCATGCATGTAATGTGTGTGCGTTCTTTTTTTAATCTGTACTGAACACTACATACATATATATATATATAAATGTAGCTTTCGATTTTTTGCAATTTGTCGAAGTTCATTTTTAGATATTGTCTTTATATATTACCATTTTAGAGAATAAAGCATCTCTTCTAGAAATGCTGTTGGTATTATTTAATGGGCTTATTAAGTTCTGTCGTTGAATTTTCCCTCACTCGGCTGTCGTACTAAAAATGAGATTGGCTTATGTAAACTTTACTTCGACATTTCCTCTCACATTTTCTAGCAATTATTGCTGATATTTTCGTTTATGAATCACCGTACCTCCCCTTTCTGAACAGAATACATTCGTTTGTTATTTTGTATGTGTGTATATATATATATATATATATATATTTAAACAGGTATTGCAGGCACGTCTGTGATCTACTTTTTAACTTTATTTCTCTCCGTATATTCTTCTTTTTTACGAATAATCATGATGGACCTGGGAGGTTTTACTGTTCTTAACAAAATTATTTGGAGTTCAAAGAAATTTTGGGAGATAAAATAACCTTAGAAAAAAGATAAAATTAGCGTCACGCACACACACACACACACAGGCATGAGGTTTCTGTAGGTCGTGCTTCTCAAGAAATAGCGACGTAATTGGAAACGATTTCCTTGGAATGGAATTCGAAACAATTTTCTTAGACTCTAAATACCACACGACCAAAGCATTTCACACCCGTTTTCGTATTTAAGTTAGGTTTTGATATTCTATTACTTTAATAACGATATTTGATTGTTTTTTTTTTTAATACACTTTTTTTCTTGATGTTATATTTTCGTTGATCGTGGTCCCCCCGAGTTTTATATATATGTTCCTTTTTCAAACAAACCTTTGCTTGTTCTGCCATGTCAGAAACCTTGGTTAGCAGTGATGGTGGTGGTGGAGTGATAGTAGTCTAGGTCGGTGGGGGGTCCTATTAAATATCTCCTCCGCCCTCACTCTCTCCTTAAACATAGTAACATAATCAGAGAGGGTCTTCTCGTTGCTATATGCTGACTGTTAGTGATGGTGGTAGTAGTAGTAGTAGTCGTAGTAATAGATAGTACTGTAGTGGTGGGCGGAGGCAGGCAACCAGCGACACACTATAATGACCTCGGCTCGTTAGCAAAACCTTCCACCGAACCAAGCTAGCCAAACATATTTTAATCTTACCTCTTACCGCTCCTCATCCTCCTGTGCCACGCGTTCTCCCACCTCTCCCTTTCGTTTTGTTTTTGTTACTTCTTCATACTCTTTCCCCTTCTTCCTCGTCTATTTCACACCTCATCCTTCTCCTTTCCTTTCTCTCGCTACGCTTTGCTTCTAGTCAATCCTTCTCCTTCTCCTCTCTCTTGTCCGTCATCCTCCTCCCCTTCCGTTTCTACCTCATGTTAATCCAAAGCTATTTCTATATGTATTCGTCCGCTCTTAGACACTGTTCTTTTCTTTCTCTCTGGCGGCCTTCTCTCTCTCTCTCTTATCAACCTGTTTACTAACTCTCCCATCCTCTCTTACTCATTTGATCGTTTCTTTTCTAATACGTATTTTTTTTCTTTCGAAACGGTTATCAAATACACTGCAACGAGAATTTGTACAGGTGGGGGAAGGGCTTTCATCTCCTATATATCTTCACTTCCACACCCCAATCAATCACTATGAACATCATACCCTATATTTTTCAACATCTCCTTAAAGCTTATGTAGTTTAAACATTGCATGATTTTTCTACAATGCTCCCACGAAATATATTTCATTGTACGTGTATAAGGATTACTGTTAGTCTTGAATATTTCCTTTGTTTAAAATAATTTTTCTAAAACGCTACAAAATACAAACCCCTCTTCATCTAATATTATCGATCAGTCATCTTTTTATTGGCTGTATTGCGTCACCAAAGACAAATTTCTCTATTTCAACCGTTTTGTGCCATATCCCTACGGTTTCATTTTAAAAGCAATTAGCCCTAAACTGTTTTCTTTTCTCGAAACAGTGTCTTAATAATATATTACTATTTGAAATATTTAATAACTATATCTAGTTTCATCTATGATTTATTAGGAAATGTCCCGTTGCCTCTTCCTCTTCCGTGGGAAAAGAGATTAAGACAATAAAGTATTTGACTGGTACTTTATTGTGTCCACGCCGAAAGAATGGATGGCAGAGTTGACCTCTGCAGTATTTGAACTCAAGACAAGTATAAACACTGCAAAGCTTATCCCCGCCCCCCTTTCGACTCTGACGATTCTGCCAACTGAAATGGAGCCTATAAGTGAAAAACTTTTAAGAATCACCAAATCAATTATAACCACCCACACACATTATTTATTGATAATGCGATGAGAGTAAGGGTTAGGATTTTTAAACGCCTCCCCCAAAGGCACAGTACCGACTTATCGTACTAATTCACACTAATATGCAGGGACCAGTATTTCATTTACTATTTAAGTAGATTTAATATTTGTTTAATTTAGAAGGTGTTGGCCAAGGTGACCACTCCCGGTTCGGAAAAAAGAAAATCAATAATCCTGAAAGGCTTCGGGACCAATGGTTCCGGAAAATCGATGTTGTACCTGTGTTATAGATTAACTAAATTCCAGACGTATCAGTCAACGGAATAATACCAGCAATCTCCTTTTGTTATTGTTTATCCACCAGATTCGAGCCACCCGGCCTATTATCATCAAAGATTTTGCAACCGTGATAACCTCGACTTTCTTTTCTATTGCATTTTCAGAGGCATGAGTATATCAAGAACTGATATTCATGTCTTCTTTTTAAAAAGGGAGGGGACAAAAAGAGACAGTAGTATAATCTGAGAAAGATTTGTCTGCTGTTTTTAGGATTCCAGTGAATACGTACATAGCTCCCTGTTTGGTTAATGTCCTCTTTCCCTGGACTTATTATGTATGGGGGCCGTGTGCCCTCCTCTTCTCTCACCTTCTCTTCAACCGACACACAAGACAGAAGGTTCTTGTTAATGTTTCTTGTTCTGCTGCAGCCACTCGTGTGTTGGTGTTACGGTTAAAGGAAGAACCGACGCTTAGATTAGGTTTTTCGAAACTGATGAATCACCCCCTTCATTGCTCATCATTTTTTTTTTCCACTACGAGCGATCCTTCAGGCAACGAAAAGATGAACGCACGCATGCATGTGTACAGATGTACCGAGATATGTCATTTAGAGACCCGATATTTGGGATTTACGATAAGTAACAAATTTCCTAAAAACTTTAACTTCTTCCCGCAATCTTCCTTGTATCTCAGAAATATAAAAAGCTTCTCATATAATAAATATACATGTGTCTATGATACATATATATTAGTATGATGCTCTGCAAAAGGCGCATACTGTGTGATTATGGTATGCTGTCACAGGTAAGGCCATGCTGGGGCACACCACGCGTCATTGTAGCGGTTGCTGTAGGAGTGTCAGGTGATAAGTTTTGGACGGTCCTTAAAGTCTCAATTGGAAATTCCCTTCTTTCCCATGAAGGACATCTCAATTACAACCTCTCAGTCTACGTTGCCCTTACAAATGTGTCTTGTCTGTGTTTAGTATCAGATTAAGAAGCGTGTGCGTGTAACTACGTCTAGTGATATTGTATGCTACACATGGCTTATGGTCGGATGTGAGCAAGAAATTGCTTGGAAAATTTTAGAATTTCCCTCTTCTCTCTTTCTCTCCGTATTCTTCAACCATCTTACGAAAAGATAAGGTCATCTTCCCAATTCCCACATGTCTAGTGTAATGTGTGTGTGTGTATACATATATAAATACACACTCATGGCAAACGTATTCAAGTCGGTCGTGTCCATTTCATATTAATGTCCAGAACAACTACATTCGTGTCTCCTTTCCATTCCACATTCCGCAATAACCATTTTTTTAAAAAACCTGTCTGTTTTAATCTTGTGCGGGAGGCGAGGAAATTAGTTCAATTTTTTTTTTTCCATTATTCATATTCTGTTGTTACTCCGAGTTTCTCGTCCTTTACGTCTCTATACTCAACGCGATTTTCCTTGTGCGTATGTCTGTTTCTGTATGCTCTTCCAATTTCCCCGCTTTTGTACAGTGTTGTTAAGCATTACGTAATTCTCTGCTATGGTTTTTGGAATGAGAGGCGGGTGTTTTGAGATTTCTTAGCTGCAGAAGACGAACTGCTAGCTGGAATTTATTGATTTCACTTTTCTACCTTCCCTTCTCTCTTCATTCTATCCATGATGCAAAATTTAAGGTTGGTATCTTGTCTTTTTGAGGAAGTTCACCTTGCTTTCTTTGCCCGCCTCCTCTCTCCACGACGCGCTTCTTGCCCCATCTTTTATCTTTTACTTGTTTCAGTCATTAGACTGCGGTCATGCTGGGGCACCGCCTTGAAAAATATCAGGTTGAATAAAAATTAAGCAGCGTTTTGAACCATGAAGAATTTGTATCGGATCTTTGCAGAGTTTTGATTTTTTTTAAAAACATTCTTTTCCAATTATTGTCTGATAATACAGACATAGACGTGTTCAAATGCATCAATAAATTAACGTTGAAATTTTTTTCACCATTGTTACAATCTTCTGAAATGAAACTGTGAAAGCGCAATATTCTTGCAATTTTGCTCTTCAACTTCAAAAAAGGACGTAAAGCTGCTCACGATATCACCGAAATGTTTGGTGAAGAAATGACCAGTGAGTGATCAGCTCAAAAATGGTTTAAACGATTTTGAAGTGGAGACCTGAGCCTTGAAGATCATAAGCATAGTGGACGCTCACCTGTCATTGAGAAAGATCCACATGAAACCACTCGAGCACTGGCAAAAGAACTCCAAGTTAGCTAGAAAACTGCCTTGTAACCACTTGCATACAATCAGAAAATCAAAAAAGTACGACAACTGGGTACCACATGATTTGAATGAAAATCAGAAAATGAGCAGATCTGAAATTTGCTCCTCACTTTTTCACTGTAACCATAGCGATCCATTTCTCGACCGTATTGTGACTTGTGATGAAAAGTAGATTCTGTACAATAATTAAAAACGTTCCTCGCAGTGGTTGAACCAAAATGAAGCATGGAAAACCTTCCCTAAACCCAAGGTCTTCAAAAAGAAGGTTATGGTGACTGTTTGATGGTGAACTGCAGGACTCATCCACTAATAACCATTACTGAAGAAACATATTGCCATGAAATTACCAAAATGAACAAAAAACTGCTATTCCTCTGTCCCAGAAGAGGGCCAATCATTCTTCATGACAATGCTCAACCACATATTTCACTAATGACACTCCAGAGGTTGAAGGAGCTTGGCTACAAAGTTCTTCCCCACCCAGCTTATTCCCCAGATCTTTCTCCTACCGACTACCACTTTTTCAAGCACCTTGATGATTTCCTGCAAGAGAAGGAGTTCAAAAATCAAGCTGATGCTGAAAGTGTGTTCAAAGAGTTCATCAGCTCCAGAACTCCAGATTTTTATGTTACTGGAATAAACAAACTTGTAACTTGTTGGCAAATATGTGTTGATTGTAATGGTACTTATTTTGATGAATAAAATTTCCACAACGTTGAAATACATTGTGATGAATTTCATATTTCAAAACGTGGTTTACTTTTTACTCAGCCTGATATGTCAAATCAACTCCAGTACTTCTTTTTAAGTGTAGCACTTATTCTATCAGTCTCTTTGACGAACCGCTGTTCTGGGGGTGTAAATACGTCAACACTGGTTGTCATTGGTGGTAGGGGACAAACACAGACCCAAAGACACACAATACATAAATACATGCATACATGTACCTGTTATATATATGTATACGTCGGGCTTCTTTCAACTTCTGTGTACTAAATCGACTGGTCAGCTGGAGGCTGTAGCATTGCCCAAGGTGCCACGCATTGAAACTGAACCCAGAACCATGTTGTTAGGACGTTATTTTCTAAGTCCTGTATTGTCAAGCCACTAAGTTGCGGGGGCATAAACTAACACTGGTTGTTAAGTGATGAGGGACAAACACAGTTTCCATCTACTAAACCCACTCAAAAAACTACAAAGCCTTTGCTCAGCCTGGAGCTATAGTAGAAAACACTTTCCCAAGGTTCCACACAATGGGACTGGACCCAGAATTATGTGGTTGGGAAGCGAACCTCTTACCACACAGCCTTGCCTTATAAAATTATTGTTTAGCCCCAGGTAAGTGTTGATCGAGTTGGCAGGCATGTGATCAATGGTATTTCATTCGTGGCCATCCTGTCTATTTTATTTATTTTGTTTGTGTATGTACACTAAGTAATACATTGTCCAGTCTAGCCATAACAGATTCTCTTGGTGGCTCAATGTGTGTGTTTTGAGTGCATTTAGATCTATCAATACCTCAATTTAATTTCACAGGAAGTCTTTATTTACAGTACAAGGCACTTGAGTATGTGGTGGGTGTATTTGTGAATTGAATTGGTTATGTTATGAGAAGGAATGTATTTCACTGATTTTGACTGTCTGAAAAGTAGAGAAGCTGGTTGCATTCGATTTCAACTCACAAGCATAGGATAACCAGATCTCGCATACCCTCTCCTCTTAAATCCTTTTGTTACCTTATTTCTCTTGAAATACACTGCCGTTAGTAAAATAACTCTATCACTATTAAACTATGGGATTTTGATGGAAGATTATAATTTAGATTGCTTTTAAACAGGAAATTTGTATCATGGAAGCATGGTCAGTCTTGAGCGAGTTGGTATCAAAAAGGTTAAAGGGATCCAAGAGATGAACAGGATGGCCATAACTGGAATATATTAAGAGCTTTTATTGAACTGATTTGTTCCTAGGTTTTGTTTTTGTATAGAAATTAACATGAGAAAAAGAAATATTCGGTTTTTACTTCCTCAAATAGAATATACTCAATATATTTTATATGCACAGAGACACCTGCTCATGTAATCAATGATTGCTCCTATCTCACCTTGGTGTAAACACACACACACGAGTATATGACCCAGTGAATTTAGTTCTATACCAGCTAATGTTTGCACTATGTAAAATATATTATTGATATATTTTATCACACTTAGATTATATAGAGAGAGACACATTTACACACACACACATATAACCCAACAGCTGTGAGAGGCATGGCATGTGATAGTTAAAGTAATATTTCCGTTGGTAGCAATTTTAATTTAATAATATTCCTTTTGTGGAATATACAGTTTTTATGACATTGGCACTCCATGTGGAGAGAGAAAGGGTGATGCTGAACATTCTCATGGTTTTCTTGAATAGTTTGCCACTGACAGACACTTTAAGGCCTTTACTGAAAAAGGCACCACCTTCATGGTTTAGTTGAACAAATCAATCCAAGTCCTCTTTGTGTTTTTTTGCGTCTGATACATACTCTATCCGTTTCTTTTGTGGAACTGCTAATGGTGGTGAGGTCAACACAAACAAAAAGTATGCAGGTACACAAACACAAACACACTTCCACAGTTTTTGTGTACCAAATTCACTCACAAAGCATTAATTGAGTTAGGTATATAGTGGAAGGCACTTGCCCAAGGTCCTGCACAGTAGGATTGAACCTGAAACCACATGGTTGCAAAGCAAGCTTCTTAAACATGCTGCCATGCCTCCACTTATAGATCAAATTATGTTGAGCTTGAAAAGCAAGCTTGACCTAGACAGTATTTGAACACTAGATTAAATTAAATTATTCACTTTCTCTATTTACTTAATGTAAAAAAATATGTATTCTACCATCTAACATTTTTGTTTTTATTTACTTTGTTCAATTATTTATTATGTTGGTGCGAAATGGTTTCTCACACTAGGCCAGGCTGTGGGGTTTGCATTATGAACTGTTTTGTTCAGAGAATTAATCATCCACTTGTCAAATGAAGAAACGATAGGATTGGCTGTTAGAGCATCAGAAAAGCCATATAGTTTTCTTTTTATGAGTCCTGACCCTATTTTAGGTGTTAAAAATCCAAACAAATTGCAACCGAGAAAGGCATTCACACACACAGCTGAAAATAAATATGCATCTGCACACAGACTTGTCATGAAGGTGTAGTTGTGTTTATTGTTTGAGAGAGTGGCTGTTGTTTCTTCTCTCCTTATTTAACCTGACCCTCATATTTACACTTCTATTATATCACCTTTGACACTAAAACTATTATCCATTTGATTTACAGGATCAAATACAACAAAGCTACAGCTATTATTATTAAAAAGGTGACGAGCTGGCAGAATCGTTAGTAAGCTGAGCAAAATGCTTAGTGGCATTTTGTCTGTCTTTAAGTTCTGAGTTCAAATTCCGCCAAGGTCGACTTTACTTTTCATTCTTTCAGGGTCAATAAATCAAGTACCAGTCAAGTACTGAGGTCGATGTGATTGACTTACCCCTCTCCATGCTGGAGCACCACCTTGAAAGGGTTCAGTCAAACAAATCAACCTTGGTACTTATTCTGTCAGTCTCTTTGTCAAACGGTGGGGCAAAACAATACACAGTCACACAGTGGGCTTCTGTGCAGTTTTCACCTACCAAATCCTCTCACAAGGCATTGGTCAGCTGGTGGTTACTGTAGAAGATACTGGCCCAAAGTGACTCAGATGGGACTGAAAGTAACATTACACATTTTTCTCAGATCATCTTATTAACAACATAAATATTTTTAGTCCTACTTCATGATTATCATAATCATATTTGTGTGTGTGCGTGTGTTATTTCAATGCCTGTATAGAATATCTATCCACAATGGCCTTCATGCATCTCAGTCTGCTAGAAAAAGCAACCAAATCTCACTCGGGCTGCATACTACCATACTAAATGAAGGACATTTTAGATAATGTAACCTGGAGTACATACAATTGAAAAAAAAATCACTGAGATGGTCTTAGTTGGATTGCTTTGTTCGTAGGTCTGCTCAATCAAGGTTCATATGGAGTTAACTAACAACACTGACACCCTTATTTACTAGGCCCCAATTTAATGACATTGAAATATTTAATTCCAACAATTTTGTTGTTAGTAGCTTCAAGAGCCCATATGTTGTCATTGTTTGTGTCTAGTTTACAGTCCATTTGCACATGCACACAGACACATAATCCATTATCTTTCTCTCTCTCTCTCTCTCTCTCTCTCTCTCTCTCTTGCATACACAGTCTTTGTTGTAAGATCTTGTTGCACATTTCCTCCAGACTTGTGTCATACTTCTTAAACTACCTTTTTTTAGAGATAGGAGAAAGCAGTTACCTTGGGTCATGTTTACTAATCTTTTAAAGTATTTTTAACCAGATCCCCAAAACTTCTTTGCTTGTAATACTAATTCCCTCAGGAAGGTGTGGATGTCAGAACTTGCTTTATTATCATCCTTAAAATGGCAACAATGGTAATAATTTCTAACTGGCACAACTACATGACCGGTGTTTAGCTTATAAACTTGATAGGGATAAAAAGGAATGCAACTAAATAGTATGTAGGCACCTAATCCAGCACTATGTTAATTCACTACTTATTGTATTTATGATAATGACAAATTAACTAGTGATTCTCAATGTGATGGTAGCAGTGGGGAGGGCACCTGACCTACTGCAAATAACCACCTAGTCTCCCTTAAATCACATCCTTACTATATTAAAATGGAAGAATAACGGTATTAGATTATGTCTGAAAGAATCTAGAACGCCTGTGACACAACAGTCTGTTGAGGGCTGATCAGGTTCTACACAATAGCAGTAACTAAACCTTGTTTACTGAATGGTGCTGTTTGTCTCTGTGAGCATACTGGCTGTTGTAGGAGAAGTTAGATTTGACCAGTTCTATCATGGGCATATTTGGTTGTTGTTGGGTCTTCTTATAGGCATGGGTTCTGTTGAGATTATAGTAGGATGAGTTATAGAGTTGACCAGTACTGTTCAAACCCTACACAGAAATAATATTTTATCATGTATGGATATTTGAATTCCAGTAATATAAAATCTCACAGTACAGCCTAAAGTTCTATAAATAGTGTTGTTTTTACAGATTTTTAGTTGAGTTGCTTCATACCACTTTTTATGTAGTGTTTATGCAGATGGATTACAGAAGCAAATCAAGTTAATTAGTTGTTTTAATTCCTCCTTGATAGTACCACTGATATGAATTTTGATCAGTCATGGTTTTAATCATCATTTGTGCTTCAAAGTATATAATTTTATATTCTGTTGGTATTGCTGTCTTGTGTCTAATGTAAAAGTCAAAACTGTAAACAACTTTCACTTCGCTCTCTGCTGGCTTTATAAATCTGAGGCTTTTGTGACATGTATATGTATGTGTTTGTATATATATCATCATCATCATCATCGTTTAACGTCCGCTTTCCATGCTAGCATGGGTTGGACGATTTGACTGAGGACTGGTGCAACCGGATGGCTACACCAGGCTCCAATCTAATATATATATATATATATATATATATACACACACACACACACACACACACACACACACACACATATGCACATTATATTCTTTTACTTGTTTCAGTCATTTGACTGCAGTCATGCTGGAGCACCGCCTTTAGTCAAACAAATCAACCCCAGGACTTATTTTTTGTAAGCATAGAACTTAATCAGTCAGTCTGTTTAGCCACACCACTACATTACAGGGATGTAAACACACCAACGTCGTTGTCAATTTCTTTGATTAAATTCTTCAAAGTAGTGTTCTAGCATGACTATAGTTCAATGACTGAAGCGAGTAAAAGATAAAAGTAGATTCCTAGCTTCATTTCTAGAATCCGTAATAAAGAAGGCCATTCTAAAAAATACATCTGCAAAGAACCACATGAAGTACTTTTCATGACACAAGATTTCAATACCTTTTAAGGCTTTTGGGTGCCCAATAATGGTTCATGGAGCCAGTAGATGCTTCTGGTTTCTGTAAATGTTAAGATGATACATGATGATGAGTTTTCCTCAAAAATAGAGAAGTACTTGTTCAGAAACACAAAGCACCCCCTCAAGGTGACTTCATTTTATTATTCTTTCAGATTTCATTCATTGTAACCCCTTTACTTAATTTACTTTGGTATGTATTTTATCAAATGGCCTAGCTTTACTTTTTTTTTTTTTTTTGACAAAAAGGGACATGAATTAAACCTAGTTAATTAATTGTATTTGCTTCTGAGGATAATATTTTAAAGTAATTTAGATTTTCTTCAACCTGACTGTTTATTACAAATGTTTGTGAAAATGGTTCAAAAATGTCTACTTTTATAAACTCCTTTGTGTGTGTGTATGTATGTATGTGTGTGTGTAATCATGTATTATTACTTTATGATATGATTTGTATTTATCTCTAATAACTTGTACCTTTATAATCCGGATTACTCTAATAATATTCATAAGTGTTCACATAAATATTGTATCTTTGCCTGTTAGTCTTTTCTAATCAGAATCTGTGTCATCAGAGTTTGAAGCTTATAGGCTCTATAAGTATTTAGTCCTATTATTTCTGTGCTGGTGGGGTAAGAACAGGTGAGAGGCAGATGGCTAGATTTTCTTGCCTTTTTTTGTCTTCCTCTTTAAACAGTCACTTTTTTTTTGTTTCATTCTATCATTTTGCTCTATAAATTAGTAGCAGTAGTAATTGTAACTTCCACTTTTCCATGTTTGCATGAGTCCAACAGAATTCATCTAAGGCAGAGTTTCTGCAACTGGGTGCCCTTCCTGTCACCAACTCTCTCCTGTTTCCAAACAAGGTAATATTTTCCCATAGCCAAATAAGTTTTTCATTGGAGGACTAGAAATGGACAGCATCATTTCTATATGATGCTGATGCTCATTTCAGTCATGACAATATCAAGACAAGGGTAGTATACACATTATGGACATCTGCCAAATTCATTCGCAAGGTTTTGGGCCTATAATAGAAGACACTTGTCTGAGGCACTGCACAGTGAGACTGAACCTGAGACCACATGGATGGGAAGCAAGCTTCTTAACCTTATAGTTATGCCCCTGCCTATAATTACATCTGCACCCCTAATCAGTATGCATGCAAATACCTCAATTTGCAGCAGAACCATTTTACACATTGCGCATGTTGAATGTGAACCATTTATATACAATCTGTAAAGAGCTAATGTTTAATAATTCTGGCTTTCATAATTTGCATTTAAATGCTCTTGCCCTGAAAGCTGAACCACTTTGAAGTAGATATGAACTTGTAACCCATGAGATGGTGACTTGATAATTTATCTCCTCTATTTTGCTGTCTGAAGCAATATGTGTGTAACACAAGCAATTTTCTATGGAATTTTTTTTTTTAATTAATTTGCTCATCTGAGTATAAATGACACACAATAACTATTTCTTTAGAAAAGAAAAAATGAAAAACACTGGCTAGATATTCATGGAGATGCTTTTTTCAATTTTCTTCCAGATGTAATCTAATTGAATCTTGAATATAAGTATTAAAAAAGAGAGAAGCAAAAGTAAATTTTTGTTTTATATTAATATTGGCCAGTTTAATCAAAGGAAAAACTCAACAGAATATATTGGATTTTAGTGTGTTTTACATAAATTTCACTGTGACAATTACTGTAATATTACGATGAATAAATATATCTCTCAGGTGTTGTTAGTAAAAGTAGGAAATCATCAATGGCACATACATACTTTTTTTATATATTAAATCTTGTGGAATTTGTCCTTTGTCATTCACTTAATCTATCAGACTTAATAAATAAAAGTAAAAGAAAAACATTTTTGGTTATTTGTTTATAACAATAATTGATGGTGTCAAGCTTTATGAAGGATGTGAACTCTTTCGGCATCTACTGGAAGATATTTGGTCATAAATCTGATGATGGGTGAGTTTCGACATTGTCACCGCACACCTTTCTCTCTTAGCCTATCTGAGACCACCCTTGGAGCTACAGTACAACCCTCCTGTTTAAAAGTGATTTACATTAAAATTTTCCATCAAAACTTCATGTTAATTTGTGTTGCAAGCACCAGTTTGATAATGAGTTGTTGTTGTTGTTCTTTTTAAGCTATTTCAACAGAACTGTGGTAACTAGAGGGTTAACCATTTTGTTACCATATTTCTGTTGAGATGCTCTGTTTCTTTCAATTAATTTTAAATATAACAAAGAATTTAGTAAAATAACTTAGTTATCATTCAGCTAGTGTTAGGAACATAAATTATGACTAAGGTTTGGTGGAAGATTTTAATTCAAAACTTATGAAAACAAGATATTTGTACTCAGAGCCAGAGCCAGTTTAAGCCGGCTTGGTAACGAAAGGGTTAAATAAGGAAAGCACACAACAGATAGTGTAATGTAGTCAACATTCTCCTAAAAAGATATGGTAGTCACGTTAATCATGGGAGTGGTCCGGGACTAAGCAACTGATGTTTTCTTTCTTTACAATCTAGTATCAAGTGATCTGTATATCTCTTGTTATATGTTACTGTTTGCCTAATTCATATATCTTTTCAGAATCCTAGTTTTGAGAGTCATCTGTAACTCCACCTCTTCACTAACCAACCACACTGTTCTTAGTTATTGTTAGCCAAAGACTAACACTGTTAGTCATATTTACCTCTTGTCTCTTATCTACTGCTACTGCCTTGAGCTCATAGCATCTCTTTATTGTGCTTATCACATCTCCAAACCATTCCTATTACTTCTTGATGCATTCTAATATTTAATTTCTTGGTGTTTTATTAGAACCTAATATATTAATTAGTCCAAGACAATAAAGTTCCTTATTCTATTAATATTGATGCTGTTGTCAATTCCAATTGTGTGACTCAACAACCTCTTCGTTGCCTATTAACAATAGGATATTGCTAACTACTGCAACAAAATGGGGGGTTTTGTGGGGATGAAGGGGAGTAATTCAATTGTTCTGTTGTCTGACATGTTTACTGTGTCTATCTTAGATGTTACTGGCATTTATCTAAGTGGTGAACAGTTTTTAGGTTTGAAACTAGACATTCTCTGGTTGCTACCATAAGTACAGATACTATTTGCTTAGTAATAGTAATAGCAACTTGTTATTATACAAATTTCTGGAGCTAGAGACACACAACATCTTAAAATTATATTATTTACTAGATTTTTTACTAAAGTATAATATAATGTGCCTCTGCTTCCTTCACTATTTATGCCTAAAAATCAGTATTATATGCTATTTTCTGATACACACACATACATTCAGGTATAATGCTTAATCCCACTTCATTTTTGTTTCAAATTTCTTGCATTATACATGAATAAATGCAGTATTTTAAATGGTAGTTACTGGAAAGAGAAAGCAATTCAGCTGGCTCCTAGAAATAATCATGATAATAATTTCTTAATAGATTTTGCAGTTAATTGTATCAGACATAGTATATAGATGGGAAGCTCTACATGGTCACTTAACAACTGGAATAGCAGCCAAATTATCTTCATAATTCACGCCAAGGAGAAAAATGCATTGTATGGTATAGTCCTGGATATGTTACATTTGAAAGAAAGACTGGATGGTTACAAATAGGATGCCTTAGATCATAGACTTGCATGATCAAGGATGACTTGCTTAAAGAACAACAGCTAGAATTTATATTAATGTCTCTGGAGGGATGAGACAAATGAGCCTCCAAGTGATATTACACACCAAAGCTGACTCTACACCAAATTTTATTATGGAACTGAATACCGTAATGTATTTGATCCTGTCATTTTTCACTTATTATGTATTAGTTCAAGTGGTGTCCTCATCGTGGTTGTTGCTTTCACTACATTTTGGTTGTGTACACTCCAGCCTACTACTTTTGTGATTCACCTTAGTGCCATGCACTGGGATTGAACTCAGAAGCTCTAAGTGATTGCACTGCATTAACTAGCACCTTTATCCACTACGTTGTGCCTATAGGCAGTATCAAGACGACACCATTCTGACTGATACATAATATAAAACTTCCTCATCTCAGAAATAGAGAATTGCTTTATTCAGCTGTCTCCTCAAATCTTTGTTGATATCTCAAAAATAATGATATCTATGTTTCTACTTTCTGCTTGGTTATTTGTGAACAATGTCATTTCTCTGAGGATTTTAGATGCTTATACTTCTCTCCAACTTCTTTACAAGACATGAAATTATGTGAATCAGCTCCAGCTAAGCTATTTAAAAGTAGGTCATAATAACTCTTACCTTTGCTCTCTGGGACACTGCTTCACACCAGCAATATGTACTTTCAGTTGTCACCAGATAACTGTTAGGTTTGAAATTTAGTTTTTCCGCCACAATTTTCATGTTTAATAAAAAATATATTTGCGCTGTAATATTCATCTTGGTTCTTTATGAAATTTATCTGTTGAATTTCTATGAAGGTTTTTGCATTTTAAGTGTCAGTTGGTTTGTGTGTGTGTATTTTGACATTAGAAAACAATTTATTTGATATTTTTCTCTTATTTTAACTTATTTGCAGCAAACAAATTAGTGTCTTTTGTGTTGTAGAATTATTAGTCTCAGGTAGGTTGGTATCATGTGAAAAGGTAATTTATCTTTTAGTGGCTTCATAGGAGTTCACTACCTAATGTGTACTTATTTAACATCACTTTTATAGGTAAGTTGGCTGCTATTTCTGTTGGGTTGGACAACCATATAGAGACTCCTTTGTTGAGTTGAGTTCTCAAATATTCAGTAGAAATATTAGAGATTAGATCTTCATCACATTTACACTTCAGTTCTAGACATCAGTTTTAAGTGTTTTGTTACATTTTTTTTTTGTCCAGGAAATAATCTTCCCCACTTGAGTTGTTATTGTTTAGTCCTAAGTCAGGGAGCAGTTTCTTTTCTTTTCTTTTATCCAGATGGTATATCTCAAACTATTCTTTCCAGACAATATGATGTAATTTGCAGAAAGTTTGGCTGCAGTTTCTAGCCAATCATCTGAGTTTGAGCAAATATCTTATCAAAGATGTTTCATCTGTAATCATGTCATCTGTTTGCTTACCTCCTCATCTTTTGGGATGGTGATGGTATAGCTTTTGTAGTTGGCTCTGTTGTAAATTTCTGTCCTGTACTTAACCATTTTGTTACCATATTTCTATTGAAATACACTGCCTTTACTTCAGATAATTTTGAAAATAGTGAAAGATTTGGTAAAATAACTGTCATTATTTAGTTTGTGTTTAGAACAAGGAAGCAAGCTGGCAGGGTTGTCAGCACGCCAGGCAAAATGCTTAGTAGCATTTCATCTGTCTTTACATTCTATGTTCAAATCCCACCAAGGTCAATCTTGCCTTTCATCCTTTCGGGGTCGGTAAAGTAAGTACCAGCTGAGCATTAAGGTCTATGTAATCAGCTTAGTCCTTCTCCCAAACTTGCTGGCCTTGTACCAAAATTTGAAACCATTATTAAAATATAAAATTAACGTGAAATTTTGGTAGGTTTTAATTCAGATCATCTTAAACAGAAAGATTGTATCATAGAAACAAAGGTGGGTTGGCATCAAAAGGGTTATTGTTACTGTGACCCAGCATTAAAGCTGTTGTCCTACTGGTTCATGGATGGATTAACTTAATTTTTGTCTTTAACTATTGAAAATCACATGACTATTTGAGCATGTTTACATCTAAAACTCAGTTATGAGACATGTAGCTAGCCTCCTGTGTGTTAGATCTTGTTCTTTAACCCCAGGTTAACCTTGTGTATAATATATGTTGGCAGAGGGAGGGGTGCATGAACATTTGTATTCCATACTTGTCACCTTAATCAAATTGGCAGTGGGGATGTTGACATTCCTTATGACTGGTTGCTTTTTCAAAGACCTGTAGAATAAAGGAATCTTTTGCTTGAAAAAAACAGTTAAGGGTTGCTGACAGGGAATTCTGCTTCAAATAACTCCCATCCAAACCCATACTCACATGGTAAAATATGCTAAACTAACAGGCTATGGTGATCTTAAATCTACTTGCTGAAAGAATCTTAGATGTAGTGAAGGATGGTAGAGATCTTAGTATAGGGTTCTAGTGACTACAAGACATAGGGTTTTAGGGATTATATGGTATAGGGTTCTAGGGATTGTATATAGTATAGTGTTAGAAGTCTTAAACAAATGAAGTATACCCTTTAGCATTTAAACAGCCCTATCTGGCCTAAATATTTTCCGTTTTATGTTCAAAGTGGCCAGATCCAGCCTCTTGCATTTACCCTACAATGTAAGGTAAACAATCACATCATTGAAATCTTAAAGCTATGAGATAATGCGTGATTAATTCAAAGCAATGTGAAAAGTTAAGCATTTCATTTGACAGTAATCTGACTGCTAAAGTGTTAACCTATTGTAAGACCCAGAGTAAATATTCTCTTTGGATCTTTTCACATTGCTATATGGATTCATCAGATTAAAAGTTAAATGAATAATTACTTCAGAGTTAAACATTCACAGATTGGGAAGCAAACCAACACTATGAAGTCCCCACCCCCATCCTTTACATGGTCACCCAGCCTGCTAGAAATAGCACCCTGCCATCCGCAATAAAGACGTTGGATAATGTTTGTTCTGAGTAAACCTTCTGTTGGCAATGGTGGGATATATGGTGATAGTTAGAACACCTTTGGTCATAGGTCAACCTGGGGTTAAACCCTGGCAAGATTGGTAGGTTCCAGTGTTGTGTTGGTTTTCCTGTGAGAACTTGTTTAAGGAGAGATTGTTTACTTTTGCAATCTCCCTCCCTCACTCTTACTATATAAAACAATGAGGTAGTGTGACTATTAAGAATATTTAGTGTATATTAGTTGTGTAAGCTAATGTCTACAGATTACCTTTCTATACATTCCTTCTTGTCCTTCCTTGGCATTTCATAAAGATCATGTCAGTCTGTGTTTATAGTATTTTGCAGTACTAGCTCTGCCTCTTAACAAAACTTCTCATTTCAAGGGTCCTTTACACCACCACCACCCCCGTTATTCATTGTAGTGTAATTACTACAGAGTGATGTTAAGTTACTGTAAGCAGGCAGGTTCTGTCATACAGATGTTAACTCATCGTTGAGTCATATCTCTTCTCTTACTCTTTCCAAGGAGGTTAGCTTACCCTTGACATAATATAACATGGAGATAACACCTTGGCCAGTGAGCCAGTAACTTATTAATGGTTAGAAAACATTTCAGAATATTAGTCTGTGTTGCTTAACCACAAGCCAACTCTGTTCTGGCAGACCTTTTCCATTAACCATGTTTCGGTTGTGACCCAACCATAGCATATCTAAAGAGTGATTTGGGGGAAATTGATTGAGGTCAGTGATGGATAGCAAACTGGCAGTTTTTGTGATAATTCAGTTGAAGGTGCTGGTTACTTCTGCCTCTATGTGTGTGTTTGATCTAAATACATGTTATGTTAGACATAGACAGAGACATACATCATTATCGTCATTTAACATCCGTCTTCTATGCTGGCATGGGTTGGATGGTTTGACAGGAGCCAGCCAAGTAGAAGCCTCCACCAGCCTACTGTGGCTGTTTTGGCATAGTTTTTACAGCTGGATGCCCTTCTTAACACCAACCACACTAAATTTGTAAAGCCAGATATTTCTTTCTTTTTCTTTTGTTTTTTTTTGCATGATTTACCCCTACCAACCTTCTATTGCTGCTTTGAGAAACCTTTCTTTTTGAAGTTTAATTTCATAGACATTCTCCAATGGAATTTGAAGCCATCAGCTATTCATGGTTAGCATACTTTCACCAAATATTACTCTTTTGGACTAAATGTTCAATTAATATATTTTTCTATGTGATTTTAATATGTGGATTCCAGCTAACATTGTTTTCTGTCAGGATAAGGTTAACATTTATTCGTCATGGCTTATCTTTGATGAACAATAACAATAAAAACATTAGGTAACCACTGCTATGGTTGGGTGGTTAAGAAGATTGCTTAATGTGGCTTTGGGTTTGATCCCACTGCACATATTCCTTGCTTACTGAATCTGCTCACCTTAGGTGGGACAGCTGACATACAACCTAGTTTAGTGCATGTCACCTGCTCCTTCATTGCTTTTAATAACAAGCCTAATGCAACTCACTCTGAATGTTTTTAGGGAAGTTTACTCTGTTACAAATATTAGAAACAGATCTCCAGTTTACTCTTCAGAGGAGTTTTGTAAAATAACTAAATTTTGTTGTTATTTAGTCTTAGGGTAATCCTGGCTGAGCAAATCTATGATTAAAGGCATTCAAGTCACGACCATCCAGTTTTTTTATTGTAGTTTGAGGGAAATTTGACAGCTTTTTTTCTAGCAAGCCAAACAGTCATATTGGTGCTCCACTTCTATGATTTGTATTTATTTTGTTATTTTGTTTGGATGTTCTAGGAAAGTGGGGGCTCCATACACATTTTTTTTTCACATGCAACTGTGTGTGTGTGTGACAGCTTCCTTTCTTGAGAGAATAATAATTTGCATTTTCAAGTTACATATGACCTAAACCTTTGTATTGGTTGTTTGCAGAAGAACTGGTTCATTTGATTTTGTTAAGTTTTATAAACCAGTCTTACTGGATCTAGCTAGTCACACACTTTTTTAGACTGCTGAAACCAATTACCTCCCCAACTTTCCTCTTCTCTCTCATCCTGTTTGCCATTCAAAGTCCACTAAGCTTATAGTCTTACAAGGATAACTTAAAAAGAATTTAGATGCTTCAAAGAGCATCTGTAAACAAGACAGTAAGACCTTTATTAAATACCAATAGTAATGCTGTAACAGAGGGTGCAGCAGTATCAACTGAGATAAACCAACCAATTTCCATCAGTCTAAACAGAGAATAAATGTTGGCATGTTGCCGAACATGGTCTGTTTCTTGGTATGGCTCTGGCAGTCATCAAGAGAGAAAATGTATCTTATTGCTGCTTCTATGGCTACTGTTATTGTCACCCAATTTAATGTTACCGCTGCCTGACTCTCAGGTAGGTACCTGTTGTTGGAGCCCACTCTTCTGTAAATATTCTGAACAAGATCCCCAGTTTTGATGCTATAAAATAACTATGGGCAATAATCTTCATTTTAATTAAACCATTCTGAAACAAAGTTTTGAAATAATCATAAGTCAGTCCTTTCACAGACTTTCTCATTCATTAAGACTAGTTTCTATAGGTGTTAAAACAGATGAAGGATACATATCTGTGAGACAGATGCCAGTCTGTTGCTGGTAGTTTTCTCAAAGATTTAATACTTATCCCCACAGGTAAGTATACAAGACTATTTGGTTAGTTAGGTGTTGATGGTCCCAGTGACAATCTCTTAACTGCTTGTCCAATATACTCTGGCAGTTCAACTTAAAACCAGCTGAAAACCAGTCAGTGAGAAATATCAACCTATTGTCTTGGCCACTGTTGGAATATTTTTAATTAAACATGGATCCATTCATTTAAGACTCACATATGCTAAACAACAACAGCCTATTGACTTGAAGTCTCTTGGAAATTAATTCGATATACCTAATGATTCTCCTCAGAATAGCTTCTCTTTTCAATTCTTTAAATAGGCATTACTAAATCCCTACATCTGAAAACCCATTGCCTCATCCTTGTTGGTTGAAACACATTCCTCCACAGAAAGTCCTGTGCTAGCAACTATTTTTGAAGAACCATACCAGATTTGTTGCTAATTATGAGAGAGTACAGATATTACCAAAGTATTTCACCTTGGCCTGTTCTGTTTTATTGTTGTGGGAGAAACTGTGCCTTCCTCCAGCAAACTAATGGTCAGTTTCCAGTTCATTTGACATTCATTAGTGAATTACTGACACACTGTATGTTCTAAATTCATCTTCTGCTCTACTTCTACTAGGTAACTAGGTCAGATGCAGGATGTCACTTCAGTTCAGACTGACCCACAATTTTATATGCATTGAATTGCATTTAAAGTAGTTTAATCTTCAAAGCTGTTTTGTAGTTCTGGGTCACAACTGGCCTAGCAAATCTGTAGCACATTTAATCAGGTAGTATAGCATTTCGGAATGTTTTTAAATATGTATTTAAAAAATTATTTTGTAAAATAACAAAGTAAAAGAATGTCTATGACGTGAATTTCTTCAACCCTGAAAGAAATTTGTGTCATAGATACCTGGCATCTGTGACAAAATATAACTATATGCTTGTTCTGGGAATCATAAAAAGCCCAAACAAATGTCCACACCTTCTGTTAGAATAACTAGGGTCATTTAAATTTTACTGACCAGAACTTTGGTTTTTTTTTTTCGGAAACATTTGATCAGTTTTTTGCATTCCCTGGAAATGGGGAATTATTCCACAAAGTATTTCCAACAACTCTAATTATCTTGGTCCAATCATTCCCTGTGGAATTGCTGGGTTTGTGTGCTGGTTGTCAAGATACCTGCTTGCTACATTGCACATCAGGCATACTGGAGTGAGGAACCATTGGTAGGAGGCAGTTTGTTCATTATTCACTTCTAGCAAAAGAGCACCTTCGTGTCTCATCAGAGCTGATGAATTATCTACCATAACAATTAATTACTCAAGCTTCCTGAAAGAGTTGTTGTCAACAACCACCAACTGAAAGGGATACAAGCCAGATACACAAATTTCTGTGTCTACATAGATCAGCTAAGTCCTCCAAAATAGTTTTTTGCCCTTGCTGTAGAAAGCAGAACTTACATTGCAACTTAAAAGGTATGGAATACAGGTAATGCATGTGAAACTCCACCCCCTTACTTGCACGAACATCATAAATGTGATAAAACCAGTAATTCTAGCCCATTGCAAATACCAGGTCATCAAATGAACCTGCCAAAGGGTCTCCAACATGTATGTCTCTGGTACATATCTTCATAGTCTTTTCCCCACGCTCGACTGCATGCAGTACTTGAACACAATATTGGTATCCACATTATCCTGATGTGAGAAGTACAGCTTTGACTGGAGGCCTGTTGAACTCTTTGCACTTTAGAAGTTTAAACGGAGGTGAGAAAAATCTGCTTCTTATTTATAGAAGTTAATCCAATTTGCTTGGCAGTTTGATTTTGCCCAGTTTTGCCTCTTCTCTTCTGAAAATGTCTGGTGTGTATGTAGCCCACTTTGTGGGAGCCTGAAATTACATCCATCTGGTGAACTATTTAATATTCAGTCGGTATATTCATAGAGTAGGCTGATATGTTGGTACCATCCTGAAATTTACAGCCATATATTGAAAATGATTAGTGGCCCAGGATATTCAGGTCACCTAGCAGGACATTACATCTCGAAAAAATACAAAAAATATTTATAAGCAATTAATGAACTTAGCAAATACAAGTAGCAATAGCCGTGCTTTCCTTCATGTGATATGTTCCAAATTCTTCCAGGGTTGACTTTGCATTTCACCCTTTTGAACTTAATAGAATTACCTATCAAGTACTCAGGTAGATCTAATTAACTAATTTATTGACCCCCATAAGAGTCAACCTAAGCAGACTTTTAACTGAGAACATGAAGTTCCAGAAGAAATGCCACTAAGCATTTTGCCCACAGAATATTGGGGTACCTAATATATTGCAAGCACTTGTAATCCAACCTGCTTCTCACACAAGCAGTACTTCTGACCAAACCAGTATAGAATTTCGTCTTTGACAACCTCCTCAGCATTGGACAAACTATGGTGGGTAGCCTTACGACTTTGCAAAGGCTTTTCCCACTATATTCAACTCAAATAGAACTGTCCTGCAGAACTTAGTTTAGATATATATCTGCTCTGCCAATATTTTATCTTAGCATGTGGTGTCATACTATCAGGATACTATATTATCCTACTGACCACTTCCCTTGGTCATTCATAGCAGAATAACTTTAGCTGCATTATTTTAAAGATATATTTATGTGACTGATACTATCCAGAAGAGCAGTTCTTAAGAGAATTGGCCACCAGGCTCGTTTATATATTAACAGTGACTAGCGTGGTATTTAGAGCATGCTAACATTTTAGCTGGTGCAAACTAGAAATATCCACATAAGAAATATAACAACACTTTCTTTACAAGTCTGTGGTTTTCTGCTGGTTATTTAATAAATGTTTCTAATTTAGCACAAGGCCAGAAATTATGTGAAGAGGGACGGCTGGTCAATTAAATAGACCCAGTACTTGACTGGTATTTTATTTTATTGACACTGTTGGGATGAAAAGCAAAGTTGATCTCGATGGGCATTTTGTATGTCACTGACAATTCAACAGTTAAGCACACATGGTCACAAATTTATAGGAGAGATACTTGAATGATTGATTGTATTGACTGGCACATGCTTGATGTGCCAGTCAATCCTAGATGAATGAATAAAAAGCAAAGTTTGATGAACCAGGATTTGAACTCAGACTGTAGAGGTTCCCAAATAAACACTGTAAGACATTTTACATTGTTTCCATCACTCCTTTATATTGTTTTATATCTATAATCAGTCATGGACAAACTGCTGCCCACAGGACTTTTTGAATGGCACACCTGATGAAAAATTACCTTGATTCTTTTTGTAGTGCAGCCTGCTTGATGTGCCACGTCTCCAGCAGCCTGCTTCTTGAAAAAATTTATCCACGCCTACTGTAAATTTAATTGAAATATTATAATCAGTTGGCAGTCACACTTTCAACATATCCCTTCTACTATTACTACATTACTTAGGTAGACTTCCATGTGTGTCAGTATACACCGGAGTATAATATCCTTAGTTTATGTCTAATATATTTCACATATTTAGTGATTGTTAGTTATTGCTTAGCTCTCAGTGCAGCCTCAGTATATAAACCTGTGATCAAACAAGTTGTAGCTGTTATCATCTCTTGTTTTTATTTGATATGCTGTTAAGGCATGTGTTACAGGGGATTTAGCTGCTGTTTCTAGCACAGGTCGAGTCACCATGTAAGGAGCCCGTAGTTGGAACTAATTTGTATTAAATATTATAATGCTTTAATGTTTCTACCTCTCCACTTGAGAGAAACAGAAAATTTTTGATGGTCTTTTTATTTTTAGTTGGATACCAGATTCTACTTAAAATTCTCTTTACTTCTGTGGAGGGATATAGTAGGTGTGGTGCTGATGTCATCTGGTGTATGTGTGTGTTGATGTTGTTGTCTGTAGTCACATTTTGTTGTTTGAGAGGGGAATCACTAAGACTTCCTTTTTTTAAGCCTCCTCCTCTTTCTCCTAATCCTCCTCCCATTTCAACTGATAACACTTCCATGACCACACCATAGCAACTGTTCTAGTTGCACTATTCCTTCCTTCCTTCATTTTCTAAACACTGTTATCTTTCTTTATTGGTCATGACTCACTCTGTATATGTGGTCTTCCAAGCAGCCACTACTCCCCCTCCTCCCCATCATGTCTAACCCTTTGTGTGTTTATATTTATATTTTAAATTCTGTTTTGTCATTGGCCTTACCAACAGTGGCTTCTTCAGTTTCCTCTTCATAAGGTGTGGGAGGTGGGCCTTTTTGTTTTGTTTTTTTTTTAAATCTTAATCCTTCCTTCATCCAAGTTGTCAATACCTGGTTTAGGTTTACAGATTCCAATATTTTGTTTTGCTCAGAAATTACAAGTGTGATTTGAGGAAGAATTGGCTGTTGTTTCTGGCAGTGCAAGCCACCACATGTATGTTCTTGCATACATTGCCCTATTTTAGTTGGCTGTAACATGTCACCCACCTCTTATTGTTGTGATTGTTTCAGTTAATGTTTGTTTTGCCTTTCTTTTAATTTATTTTTCAATTGTAAAAAGTTATCATTCAAAAGTAAGATGTTAGGTGTTGGTAGTAGTAGCAGCCTCAGTTTTATATTAAATTCCAAAAATTCATTAAATGATAACTAATTAATATATTGATTTCAAATTTCGGCACAAAGCCAGCAGGTTTGTAGAAGAGGCTGGGTCAAATAAATCAACCCCAGCGTCCAGCTGGTACTTTTTTATTGGCCCTGGTAGAATTTAAACTCAGGACATAAGGACATGAAATGCTGCTGAGCATTTTGCCTCGCACACTAATGATTCTGCCAACTCACTGCCTTATAACTAATTAATATATTATCATCATTATTTTAACATCCATTTTCCAGTGCTTTCATGGATCATACAGGATTCGTTGGGGCAGGTTTTTTGTAGCCTGCTGGGTAATATTTCTCCATAGCCTGACATGTTTTTGTGGAAGACAATGCCATTTGTTTTACTACTACTGTGTGATGTCAAGACAAGGAAATACAACACACGTGAACTGAACACTCGCTCACATATGCCAAACTTCTTTCAGCTCTCATCTCCTAAATCCACTCACAAGGCTTTAGTTAGCCTAGGGCTATAGTAAAAGTCTTTTACCAGAGTGGGACTGAGCCTGAAACCACAGTATAAATTTATTATTGATTTTAATTCAAATTTCAGTTTATGATTTAAAAAAGGAAAACTGAAAAATAGTGAGAGAAGTTTTTTTATTTATATACACTCACATAATGTGGTAATGGAGTAGTGAAATGTCTTGAGTGCATGGGGTAGTATTTTCTTTATGTATGTGGGTAGATTTCACATGCCTCACTTCACCTAACAAGCTGGAATAGGTGTCAGGTCACTTGGTAGTGTTTACATAAGATCGACACAGCATCAGGCTGTTTATGGAACATCAACTTCTCACTCAACTGTTTTAAGTTATACTATCCTGATACCCACCTGCTTGAAACTACCCCTGGTTCTATGGTACCAATATACTTGAGACTACTCCTGGTTCTATGGTACAAAATTTCCTATTTTAAAGTGATCTAAATTAAATTTTTTTCATCAAAATTCCATGTTCATTTTATGTTCCAAAGTAATAAAGTTATTTTACTAAATTTTTCAGTATTTTGAAAGTTGAGATAAAAGCAGTAAATTTCAATAGAAATACAAGTAACAAAAGGATTTAAACCAAAATTAAACAACTACCCAATATAAGCCCTTTTGTACAGTTGTGGGTTTTTCTCCCTCTCAAATCAGCCTAGGTTAAGCAGGCCTAACTATAGTGTTTCTAGCGCTACATTGTCTATTCCTTTCTTAAGTCAGTACAATGTGAAATGAAGATTTGGCTGTTATTACAGCAGACTGACTAACCATCCAGAGGCTTCCTTGACTTGTTTCTCATATAATTGTTGTTGTTTAGTGATCCTATAATCAAAGATGTTCCAGTGGTAATTTTTTTTTTTTTTTTTTTTTTCTGTCTTACCCAATGCATCCTTCCCTTTGGTTTGGAAGGAAATTTGGCTGTTGTTTGTAGCAAGTCAAATACCTATGCAGAGACTACCTCCAGGGACTTGTTAATTAGACAGGTAAATAGGCATATAGCAATATACTCTCAGATATAAGGGTGAGCAGGTAGTGACTGAAGAGGATGACACCAAACCATCAACAATGTAAAATGTTGTTAATTTTGGTTTTGCTTCAATTATTTCATTCAGCTGTGGTTAAATTTTAGGCTTTCTGTTCCTTTGCCTCTACTTTTTTTTTTATTCCACCCCCAACCCCTACACACACACCTCCTTAAAAATGTGTGTGTGAACAGATCATCCAATAAATAGTTTATAGTGCATGATTAATATATGTTTTCTGTCTCCTCTTTGTATGAAAGAAACCAATCTCTGGGCAGCCATTCGTTACTTTTTTTTCCTCTTCTTATCCAATTTTTGTCGGATGCAGCAATAGTTGACAAATAATATCTCCTTTGAAACAATGCTTACTGCTCTCTCTCTCTCATACACACATACCCATAAGTTATTTAAGATACCAATCAACAAATTTGTGACTTGTCTCAAAAGGAAACTAATTCTGGATTTTGATGGGAAATGCCCTACATTTATTTGTCTGATTTTTTCCTCCCTCTTTCAAAGCCTGCACTCCATCTTTCCATCACTTCTTCCTGTCAGACCTTCTTTTAATGTTCCTTCCTTCCTGAAATTGCCATGGAACCACAGCTAATGCACCAACATTTTGCTTTGTTACTTTTCCTCTTTTTTTTTTATTTTATTTTGTTTTTACTTTCCGTTTAATGATGGGATTAGATGTATTCTTTTAAACTCTAGCCTCTTAATCTGTCTCGTAAGTATTATTCCTGATTTAAACAAAAACACTACTACTGAATCCCTAACCAATTTGAATACTTTGATATTATCATCATCATCCTTTCAACATCCACTTTTCCATGCTTGCATGGGTCAGACAGAGTTTATTGAAGCAGATTTTCTCCTCACCCATTTTTATAAATCACTTGATTTCTTTATTTAAAAAAAGTATGTAGAATAATGTGTTTGTGAACAAGCATAAAATTGTTTTTACTTATATATTTATATCAGTCATTGGATTGCATCCATGCTGGGTTACTGCCACGAAAGGCTTTAGTCAAACAAACACCCATCCATCCCCTTTTTTTTATATATAAATCTTCTACTTATTCTATCAGTCTCTTATGTCAAACTGCCAAGTTACAGTTGATAAGCAGTGGGGGGGGGGGCAAAGAAAGACACACACCTGTATGTGTGTGTGTGTCTTTGTGCATGTTAATGTTTCGGCTTTGATCAACCCCAATTAGCAGGTCTGTGATCAAAGGTATCCTAAGCACAACCATCTTCTCTGTTTTCCAAACATGATTTGATATTTTTAGCAAGTAGACTGACCATATGGTGGCTTCTCAGTTACTCTTTATAGATTGGCTTGTACTACTTGGAACAATTCCATTATTTTGAGAGTATAGTTGTATGTCAGTTTATAACAAACACCCACTGTTACCATAGAAACTGATCAATTTGTACCTTTTTGTAGCAGTTAGATATGTACTGTTGTTTTTAGCCCCCAAATTGGCCCTGATCAAAAACTTTCCACCCATAACTATCCCATCATTTTTTTGTTCGGGCATAATGTATCCCAGACTACATTATCCAATCTATCCTTCCTTTTTCATAGGGAGAGTATATGTTTTAAGAGAGATTTAACTGATAGGTCTAGCAAGCTGAAAGACCTTTGTTAGCTTCAGTGTTTGGTGTGTTAAGTGATGTTCTATGTGGTGGTTAAAGGCTGTTAGGAAAATTGCCATAATATTGTTGATATCTTCTATCAGCAACATCAAGCATTAACTTGGCAAAACTATAGAGACATAAGAACGAAGTAGATAACATACTTCACTGCTGTTAAAACTTAGTTTAAATAGTGTGAATACAAGACAAAAGAGGAGATTTATGGGCGCATTCCATCCATCTCTACTATTATTGTTCAATGCAGGGTAGGCTCAACTAGCCACTGCTGATGTACTGAACAACAGGCAATATCAGTTATTATTTTTGGAGACTTCATCACCCTAGTAGACAACAAAGAACACTTCACTATATTGTTGTTAATGGCAGAGACACACAAGATGAAATTGAAGGCAGAAGTTCTGGTGTATCATTGTCAAATGCATCTTAAATGTGCTGCTTGAAGAAGACGATGACAACATTTGTGGGTTCAAATCTAGCTAAATGTACTTTGGTATGTTTGTACCATATTTTCCAGCATACAAGTCAACACAGTTTATATTGTAAACATCATCGCAATTTTTCCAAATCATGTTGCATTTCACATGGAATTTTTGGTCTGAAAAATATGCCTTGTATAGCAGAAAATACAGTATTCAGGACACTCTTTCCTACATGCTACAGTTATCCAAGTTGTGATGAATCAAATCTTCAAGAAACGGTTACGTACTGATAGACTAGCATTCCATCTTTGGGTGGAGCTTTCATCGATTGTTACATGTTTTAGCTGGAATTGGATGATGTAGAAAAGCAATAAATTACACTGACCAACCCATTTGTATTAATTCCATTTATATCACAAATAAACAAAGTTAATAGCAAACATGGACATGTTATTTTAATTATTATCCTTATTGTTTTGTAGTAAAGGAAGTTTAAAATATTAGATAATGACATTGAGGAGCAGTTTTGCAACATGCTTGTAGATAAGGGTGTCTTGTCATCTAATCCCATCATTCCTCCACTGGGACACTAATGTTTTTACCATAAATTCCTTGTACTATTTACTAGTCATCAGGACAAGGAGGAGAGGGGAGAGCCTAAAAGTATAACAATGTCTATGGTGAGATAAATACTGTTTGGCAGTTATATGTTACTTTCAACCTGGTGAATGTTATATAGGCGCATGCATGGCTGCGTGGTAAGAAGCTTGCTTCCCAACCGCATAGTTTGCAGTCCAGTCCCTGGCACCATGGGCACGTATCTTCTAGTATAGCCCTGGGCTGACCAAAGTCTTGTAAGAGAATTTAGCAGATTGAAACTGAAAGAGGTCTGACGTGTGTGTGTGTGTGTTACTGTTTCCCTGCCTTGACTTCAAATGATACTTGTAAAACACAAGTGTCACCATCATGCAAGCATTGTCCTTCATTTACAATCTTCCACGAAAACATGTCTGGCCATGGGGAAATATTATTTTACTGGGAAACATGAGGATTGTCAACAAGAAGGCGATCCTTGCATTGAAAATACTCCTCAACAAATTCTATCCAACCTCTGTGAGCATATAAAAGCGGACATTAAAATGATGTTAATGTTGGTGATGATTAGAACTATTAAGGACATCTACTGGACCCATTAGCAACTCAGTACACTTATCTTCAGTCTCTCTCACACACACATCCAACCAAACATTTGTTGTGGTGTAGGGAAGGCATGCATCTGCATATCTGATAATTAATTTCCTTTTTGCTCTACTTTATTTATTTTTACCTGACAGGCCATGTTTACTGAAATGGTTTCTAATTGAGAACAGACAGCAGAGTGATCAGATAATGATGCTGACCACATCCCCTTAGCCTTATTGCTGGTGTATGATACCTCTTCCAGATTACAACCCTCAATCAAGTCCCCCACCTGATATGTTTAGCAATTGTATAGACAACTTTGGTTCTTTATTCTCATGTTTCTCCGCTACTTCACTTCATGTCTCATACAAGCAACCTTTCTGACTTCACAGACAGTCAGGACAGTACAAGAATGGGGGTGAGGTTACTAATTGGATAGTGTCAAATATATATACCACCTTTTGAATTCACTAAACTCGCCTGTTTTAAAGCTTAGATTTATGATTTCTTGTATTGTTTTGTGTCTGATACTACAGCACCTGTTTAGATAGACTCACACTGGGTGATATGTTAAATGGCTATTTCTAAAGTACATTTATATGTTCTCATTTATACACATGATCTTTATCTTTGTCTCAGTCTCTTCTTTCTCTCAAACACTCACACAAATGCACTGATTGTACCACACCCCTTGATATTCAATCCTTCTGTGAGATTAAATTAAAATCTGATTCAAATTATCTGACATACTCAGAGCATTAATTAGTTAAATGCAAATAGTTATTCAAAACTGGTTTATTTGCATGTAGTTTTTTTTTAAATAATTCCATGTGAGTTAGCTTGTTCTGTAAATTGAGGTGTTTACATGAATAATTGAGCAGGCATTTTTTAGGTATCATTTGCATCAGTCTGTCATACACCTTACATAACATTGCATCAACCTCATTCCACACCAATAATGTTTGTGATGTGTTATAGAATCACTGTATTTGTGCTAAGTATACAATGGGATCAGTCAGTAAACTTCATATTTGTGTTTGTGACAGTGCACAGTAATAATCACAGCACTTTGTTTCGTATTAGTTAGTGCTTTTGGTTATATATAATAGAAGTCTTTATTGATGCTATTAAATTGCCTAGGTTTCTGATTACCTGCCTCTTTCCATGCTGTAAATCCTTCGGGGATGTATAACTATCTCTTATATACAGATAAAGATCAGGTGTGTGTTTCTAAAAGAACTCCCTAACCCTTCTGATCCAGAGAAATATAAACATAAACATGTACTCAAAGATAACTGAAATATCAGCATCTCTCCCTCTACCCCCTACTAAAAAAGGAAACTTAACCAGATTGCTAACCACCTAATAAACACGCAATCAAACATGTCTTCAAAGTTATGCCGCAGAAACTAACATCAGCCAACAAGAAAGCCTGTGTGTGGTTGCTCAACCTCATAGAAATAGCAGCCAAATCTCCTTCAAATAGCTTTTTTAAAAGGAAAGCACACAATGAATATAGTCATCTTGGATGTGTAAAACATATGTGATGGTCCCAGTTGGAAAATTTTTAATCATATCTCTGCAGAACCAAAGCTGATTTGGAACTAAATAATAACATCAGTGTCAACAATGATCCAGAACACTACTTCTTGACACTGTCTTAAAATTTACACATTTCTTGGCAGTTGAGTGTAGAATTTTGTTATTGTTGGTTATTGAAATGACAAAATCACATAAACCTTGAGGGATCCTTTGAATTTTTTTTTTCTTCACAGCATTGTATATTGATTTCAAAAATGGTAATCTTACTTAAAACTTTAATCTCCCTTCATGGTTGAAATTTTCATGTACCAACATACTCTACACTGCTTCCAACTTACTTCAAACATGAATCAAAAATGTTCTTGTATTAATTCTTTTGTTACCAAATTTATGTCAAAATATACTACCTTTATTGAAAATAATGGAGAATTTGGTGAAATGACTTCATTATTGAGCTGAAGTTTGGAGAGCAAAATTAACATGAAATTTTGATGGAAGGTTTTAAATTAGATGACTTTAAAACAGGAAGTTTTCATCACTGAACCAGGGGTGGTCTCAAACAGGTCGGTATCGAAAGGGTTAAAATTAAGTTTTCTGCAGTTACCATTTATTCAACTAATTTTAGAACCCCAAATCCCACCCTGGTTTTCATGCCAGATCAGTTAGTTGTGAAACAATATTAAGGCATTTTTACAAAATTTTAATTATTTGAAGTTGTTCTTATTGCCATAAAATGTAATCAGTTGGTCCTGGTGTAGGGATATTTTTTTAGGTTTTCTTATAATCTGGATCATCTTTTCCTTCATTTAAGTAGAATTAAGATAAACTATTGAAGCATGGTTCACATAGTTCTTGGTTCAGTCCCAATGTGTGGTGGACATCTTTGGCTACTGTTTTCTTCCATAGACTCAGCTCTACTCGACCTTTGTGATAGAGCCAAGATGGACAGGGACTATATGGAAGCTTATCAGGTGGACTGTTCCTGTTTTTGAGGTGGTAGACTAAATCTATCACCTGTCTTTACACCACAATAAGGGCTTTTAGCAGGAATATACTCTGTTACAAGCATTTGGGCTGGATTTTTGGTCCAGGGATGTCCCAATATATTTGATTCTCTGCTGCTTTCCACTGTAACCCATCTGTCACAAGTTTTCTGTTCTCTATCAGTCACTTGAAATTGTGCAAAAAGTCATAATAGATGCTTCCCTCCCTCATCTGATTAAGACAGTAAACAAAACAAAGACAACTGGATCTGTCTTATCATTTCCTCAACTATGATCACATGCTTATATTCATGAAAGCATTAATTTTGGTCTAACAATCTGATGAAGAAAACAGTTGTGTCATTGTTGAAAGTTTCAGTGTTGTTAAATAATGTGTTAATGTTTTGCCAGCAGTATGTTCCAATATCTGACTTTTTTTTAATTTGTTTTTCAGTATTTTTTGGATGGTTACAAAATACAGCAGTGTCTGGTGACAAGCTTAAAGAGTTGTGTTTTGCTGGACAATGCAGCGTCGTTTAGACGAGCAGGTAAGTAAGTGTTCACTAATTAGGCACTATTTCCTGCCCTCAACCAATAGGATGCTGTTTAGCCAATAGGCCAACTCTAAACAAGCAGACCTGTGTTCAAGGAGATTTTAGTCGTTACAATCTTGTCTATTTTCCAAGTACAGTATATATAGAACTACACTGTCAGGTTTGTCCTTTATTTTTAAGACAGTATGTTGTGGTTTGAGGGAGATTTTGCTGCTATTGCTAGTAGATGATGTGACCACTTGAAGATTTCCCCAATTGATTCAATATTTTTATTAGCACTTGAATTACTTTGATCGTAGGTCACTGGTCCCTTTTCTACAATGGAAAAAAACTTAGATCGTAGTATGTGTGTGTGTGTGTGTGTGTGTGTGTGTGTGTGCATATATATTCTTTTACTCTTGTTTCAGTCATAGGACTGTGGTTATGCTGGAGCAGCACCTTGGAGGGTTTTAGTTGAACAAATCAACCCCAGGGCTTATTCTTTGTAAGCCTAGTACTTATTCTATCAGTCTTTTTTGCTGAACCGCTAAGCTACGGGAACGTAAACACAACAGTACTGGTTGTGAAGTGGTGATGGGAGAACAAATACAGACACATACAGATATAATACACATATATATATATATATATACAACAGGCTTTCAGTTTCTGTCCACCAAATCCACTCACAAGGCTTTGGTCAGCCTGAGGCTAAAGTAGAAGACACTTGCCCAAGGTGCCATGCAGTGGGACTGAACCTGGAACCATGTGGTTAGGAAGCAAGCTTCTTACCACACAGCCACGATTGCGCCCATATATATATATATATATATATATATGCACACAATCACACGCTGCATGGTCCTAGTGATGAGGTACATGCTATAGACCAACTGTGTGGTCAGTTAGCCTGTAAAAATAGCAGCTCGATATCTTCACGTAGTACTCTGCTGTCTTGAAAGGAAAAGAAAGTAACATTGAACAATGTCTTCTTAGATGTACTTTATCTGAAAACAGTTAAAGAACAATCGTAACCACAATAAATATGTGGGACTGTGTACAAAACAAAAAGGTATTATCATTTATGTTATGGCTTCCGTGAAGCAAGTGACCCAGATTCACATATTGCTAATGTCCTTTCCCCAATCAATAGATTTGAATATCTCTTGATGGATATGTCAAATCACACATGAACTATATGAAATGGGCAATATTAGATTTGATAACCTAGTTCTCTCTCTCTCTCTCTCTCTCTCTCTCTCTCTCTCTCTCTCTCTCTCTCTCTCTCTCTCTCTCTCTCTCTCTCTCTCTCTCTTGCTCTCTCTCTCTCTCTCTCTTGCTCTCTCTCTCTCTCTTGCTCTCTCTCTCTCACACAATGTGCTCACCAGCAAATACAATGTAATAGCAAATTACATAAAAGTTGCTTCAGTTAGTTATCTTCATAGTGGTTAGCTGTGTGGGAAAGATTCTCATTAATCAATTGTGGTGATATAAAAGGCACTGTATGTGTGGCTGGACTGTTAACGCATGTTTGGACAGCTGACTGATGTGATTGGTTAGATTTAAATTAGATTACTATAGTGGAGTAACAAGGTGTATGTGTATATGTTTGTATACACCCAAATACACACACAAACTACAGTGAACTGTCTCGTACAGAGTAGTAGGAAAGTTAAGATATAAATCTGACAGACTTTGTTGTTTTGATAACTTTTGCTTCTCCATCTTCCCCATCTGATTTAGTAGAATTGTAACTGATATATTTTAGAAGATATTATAGGGGCCCTATAAGGATGCTATATTAAAAGAGTTGAGAGGTGAGCTGTAGATTATTCCATCTTTCACAATGTTAAGTAGTTGACATAAATCTCTTTTTGCTGTACATACACCTCTACCACCCAATTTTTTCTTTTCTTTTTTTCTCTATACTCATGGGAGGGTTTCCAAGTCATTATAGTCAGTTAATGAATTAAACACTTCTCAAGTATGCAGTGCACCTGCTGCTTACAATCTGCAAGCTGGGCTGTGCTTCTACTTGGGACCTATTTACAGCTGAGTGGATTGTACAGGTCTGATTTGAGTGTCATTGCCAGGGACTTCACAGTGATAGTAATAGATTGTGAACCTGACTGATTGAAACAATCCATCACCTGTAACCTTCATTCATAGAAATTATAGTTCAAAAATAGATTTGTTAGAGGAGAAAGACATCTTAGCTGTAGAAAAGTCTACATCAACATTCTATCCAGCTAATGTATGCATTTAATAGTGGATGTTAAATGGTGATAAACGTTATTGTAGGGTTTGTTTTTTTCTTGAGTCTGAAGAAGAAGAAAGCGCTCATGGTCTCTAGAGGTCCTTTGAGACCAGTGAGCTTGATTAGTGCTGTTAAAAGGAAAATGTTGTGGCATTGTGTAGGGCCAGGAAGGGTTGGATACAATAAGGCCTGTGGGAGGTCTAGAGACCAGTTAGGTCAGGAATGTCTTGGTGATGAAAGTACAAAATCAGTCATCTCTGAGGAACATGGGGCCATTATAGAAACAAAAGAAATTATAGTTTTGTAGTGGAATTAAACTCTTTCTCAGAATTTAACTGGCATTTTTTTATTATTACATTCTAAGTTCAAATCTGCAAAGTTCAACTTTGCCTTTCATACTTTCAGGGTCAGTAAAATGAGTACCAGTCCAGCACTAAATAGCTATAGAATAAATCACTGACTTTGTACATTGTGTGTGTGTGTGCGTGACAATTGCATCATGGTTGTCATTTAAAACGGGCATATACTATTATATCCACTTGTGTTCTATTTTGTAATAATATTGTATATTAAATACCAAAGCATTTCCATTGTACAGTTACAACCTGGTCACTGATAGTCCTATGTTCAACAGTTTTCTAACACATAAAAACTATTAGAGAATAAAATGAAAAAGGATACAACAGAAACTATGTGTAAGCTAAACAGTTTGTCGTGACACATTGATGATGCAAAATCTTTCCATTTCACCACATGATCTCAGGTCAGGTCTCTTACCAAATGGGTAGAACTCATATAATATGTATGCATGTGTCGTGCGCATGCACATGCTTAATCATATGCAGGTATTACCAGAGCTACAGCCATGACTGTGTGGTTAAAAAGTTCATTTCTCAACCACATGGTTTCAGGTCCAGTCCCATTATTCAACTCCTTGAGTAGGTGCGTTCCTTTTATAGCCCTGGGCCAACAAAAGTCTTGTGAGTGGATTTGATAGGTGGAAAGTCCATCGTCTGTACATGTGTACATGCATGCATGCACATGTGTATTTGTTTACTTTTGTGCTTCTCTGAATATTGCTGAGTTACAAACAGTGATACTGCTGTTGTTTCCCCCTGTCAAGAAATCATCTACCGGCTTTGCACATTCCAAGATATGTGGAATAATGGATTCCTTACTTGTAAAACAAATAAGGATTAACAACAGGAAAGGCTTCAAACTGTAAAAAATTGCTTGGATAATATATTCATTTAACCCATACTAGCATGGAAAAATGGGCGTAAAAGTGAACAAGTGATTTATAAATATTAAAAGATAAACAAGTTATTTGGGATTAATTAGATAACTCAGAGCATATGTACTCTGTATAATCAGGAAAGAAGTTAGAGATATTCAGATACCTTCATTTCTTCATGATGATCGTCCTTCCCTTTGGATGGTGATGGCAGTGAAGATGCTTTTGAAGTATCAGATTTTGTGTCTCACTGTTCTAATTTCAAACCCTGACTTCTGCCTGTCTGTCTCCTTCCCACTTCCACCTCCTCCTCCACCACCACCGCCACCCTCATAGGTATAGGTAGGTTTGGCATTCATTCCTCCATGGTTGATAAAATAAGTAGCAGCTTTACAATAATAAAGTGATTCAATCATCTGCATACACCCTACGTTACAAGACTTAATTATAAATACTCTGGCTCCAAACTGGTTGCAGACACCTTTACCTAACTTCTTCACCCCCCACCCTTCACACCACCCTCCGCTTCCATTCTTTTCTCATGACACCCTACATTCTTTAAACATCCTCTTGATTCAGATCACATGTGTCTTGCTGCTGGTGTTGTAAGACTGCAAGACATCTCATATTGTTCATTCATGGGATTTTTTACTAAATGCATTGCAGCTGTTTCAACTAAGTCCTTAATTTAAATACTCAAGTGCCTATCTGTGTTACATTATGAAGAGTAAAGTTGTATGCCAAACGATTTCTAACCAAAAATTGTAGCTTGTACAATTTGATTTTCACATCTATGAGATTTTTCCTTTCTTTTGGGATCAAGAAAATAAATCTAAATGAAATACATGATAATTTAATATATTGTTATCATTGTTGAAACAATTGGGCCTTTGGATTTGCTTGTTCTGCATTCCTCTTGACAGTTAGATCTATTAATTCTTTCCTAGCTCATCTTCATTATTAAACTATAATGACCATATAGTTTGACAACAAATCCTCAATGTGAATATGAACATGCTGCAAGCGTGAGGTCTCCACAAGCCAAGGAAGGACAAATTTTAAAAGACTATAGGATGATCATAGCTAGGATGCCATTGACTCTTGCTTGGTCTGTTTTATCAGAACTTACTACAACCTACAATAATATAAATTATTTCTTACATTTGGCACAAGGCCATAAATTTATAGTTGTGTAATAATTTAGTCACTGTTGTTCCATAATATATGACTATATTAACAATCAGTAATTGTTCATTCCTGTCTCTTATCAAGCCCACATTTCGGACTTGTCTTTAATGAAACACCATTGTGTCAATGATTCAGTTTACTGACTTTATCCATCTTGACCAAGCTTTCTAAATAGTTTTTTTTTTTTTTTGTTTTTTTTCTTTTACTCGAATTAGAACTAGGGGAAATAGGATTTTTATTTTTTTCTCCTGTCATGTATCTCCCAGGTATTTACAAGTTAACCCTAAGCATTTTAGTTTCCCAGGGTCTTACATGTATATGTCCTCTCTCTCTCAATATATTCAATTAATGACATCTGAGAGGGATACAGAAGTTTAACTTGGATATTGTGTGCAACAGTGCCACATGTCACCGCTTGTGCTTCTCTGTCATTGCCTTCATAAAGCTCAACCTCTTGAAATCACTTTTCACCACTTGATTGTTCCATATCTACCTGGGTCTATCCCCTAAAATTTGCATCCACTTCAAATGCTCAACACTTATTTATACAATTGACATCTTCCATACACAACACATGCTTGCACCATCACAGTCTTCTCTCCTCAGCACTATATCTGATTGCTCTTGCATCCAGCTTTTTCTCTCAATTCATTTGTACTCCATCATTCCTGCATCCTAACATAAATCCAGAGGTACGTGCTTGCTTCATTTCTTTCTAGTCATTGCAACTCTCTTGCATTCAAGGTCCACATCATACTACCATACTGCCTCACACCTTGTATGCAAACGTCACACAATCTCCTCTCTATTCTGAGAAACAAGCCCTTTGTTACCAACAGAGGTTAACAGCTCCCTAAACTTTTCCATCCTCTTGTTAATCTGGTTTCTATGCTTTGGAACACCCACCTCCATCTAGGAATTACGTCACCTTGGAAGCAAAAGTGATCAACCAGTTTCAGTAAGCCATCTAAGTATTTGAATGGATTTATTTCATGTCTACTGTTACTGCTAACTATTGCTGTGCATCTCCTACATACAGCCTGCATGACTAATGCTTACATCTAGTGTATTAGTAGCCTATACTGGGTACAACATATGAAATTTCTACCTATTCCTTTTCTCTGATGGTAGCAGAGTACTGTGTTCTTTGCTAAGTTTGCTTTGAGGCCTGACATTTCTAGGTTTTGTCTGGAATTTGGTTTTTAATTCTTCTTTAGATTCAGCATTTGCAATTCAGTCATCAGCATACAAGAATTCCCATGTTTAGCCAGTTTTAAATTCCTTTCTTATGGACCCTAACTGTAGGCTAAATTCATCACTGAACTTATTGCTGGCTTTCACTTTGTTGACATAACCTATACATGGCTTTTTCTACCTTCACACGCCATTCATCTAACCCTTGTTTCCTGGGCAGTCCCTTAACTACACAGTTTGGAACTCTGTCACACACATTATTTCAACAGATACTAAGTATAAAGTCTTACTCGTAACCAGGAGTTATTTTACTAAGATGGTATCAGTTGAGTCTCTTCCTGGCTCAGAGCCAACCTGCATCTTGTTTAAAGGTAATTTTGTTCCTAATTGTCCTATAATTCTTACCATAACTTTCATAACCTGTATGTTAATTAAAACATGATGATTGTGGTGCTCTTAATATATATATATAGGTATATTTCATATTTAAATTGCAAATAAATACAAAATCTGCTTCAGTCTGACAAAATATAAATTTAATGCTAGAGTTGATAGATACTATACAAATGTTGATAAAATTTGTGCAAACCCCACTCCGCAATCATTTCTACACACTAAAGGCTAAAATAATGTGTATAGATAACAAAATTGCATTCCTTTTCAAGCCTACAGTAATTATATAGAAGTGGTTGGCATTAGGAAGAGCATCCAGCCATAGAAACTGTGTCAAAGCAGACAATGGAGCCTGGTGCTGCTCTCCAGCTTACCAGCTCCTACCAAACCATACAATCCATACCAACAGGGAAGACGGGTGTTAAATGATGATGACGATGACAACAAGAACATCTAACAACATAAGGGAAAGATATTTCATTGTCTTCACTTTTACATACAGGATTATACTTGTCAACTATATATTAAATGCTTTATATGTGATATAAAGTAAATTCCAGGTTTTGTTTTAGCAAAAACTAGGTATTAAATGGGATGTAAAACAAATTTGCAGAGAGATTCTAGATGGTTGCTCCTTGCTAGAAATAGCTACCAAAATTCTATGGAATTACACCCTATGATTTTTAAAAAAGGTGGGACACATTGGAATATGGAGTTCCAGATATACATACTGTTCAAGTGAATGAGGGGATAGTCAAGGCTGGAATAGTTTTCGTTGCAGATTCACCCAATCAAGGCCAACCTAGAATTGAGGGAAAATAAAAGAAATAGTGAATGACATTTCTGGATAGAGAACAATACTGTTATCCACCACCACCCTACACAGCCTGATATATACAATGTTAAGCATTCTGAAGGTGTAACTGCAGGTAACAAATAAATAGATCTCATGCAGGCTGGACAATGCAAGTTCAATAAATTAAAAATCAATTTCTAAGATTCACATAAAGCTACAAATATCTTCATTCGAATGTTTTGATAATTAAATCAGCCTTGTAACTTGATTGGTACTTTTATTTCATCAACACTAAATGGAGTTGATAACATAACATAAACACATTTGAGAAACTAGAGTTGTGACTAAATACTGTAAAGCATTTCATGTTGTTCAAGCACTCTGCCAGTTCTGCCATCCACCTCTTTGATGATGATGATGATGATTTCTTCTTCTTTCTACTATAGGCACAAGGCCTGGAATTTTGTTGCAGAGCTGGGGGTACTAGTCGATTATATTGTCACCAGTACTCAACTGGTACTTATTTTATTCATCCTGAAAGGATAAATGACAATGTCAGTCTTGGCAGAATTTGAACTGAGAACATAAGAATAGGCGAAATGCCACTTAGCATTTTGCCCAGCATGCTAATGATTCTGCTAGCTCACCACTTTAATAATAGTAATAATAATAATCTTTTCTATTAAAGGCACAAAGCCTGAAATTTGGCAGGAGAGGGCTAGTCAATTACATTGACCCCAGTGTTTCACTGATTCTTAATTTATTGACCCCAAAAGGATGAAAGGCAAAAATCAACCTTGGCTGAATTTAAACTCAGAACCTGAAGACGGACGAAATGCTGCTAAGCATTTCACCCAGCACGCTAACAGTTCTGCCAGCTCACCACCTTAATAATAATAATAATAATAATAATATCTTTCATGATAGCATCATTAATGTCATACTTTTATCATATAGTTCTGTGGATGAAATCAGTCCCTATCTATCTTACCAAATTAGTTTATGGCTTGCTTGAAACATTGATGTCTAATGCAATCATTGGTTGCATAGTGTTAACAGAACAAACGTGCATACCTCACATATTTATGCATAAAATATATAATCATAGTGAAAAGAATTATAAAGCTGTGTGTTCACTTCCTGGGCCATGTAGTGTCCTTGGGCAAGATATTTCATTTAGCATTGCTCTGGTTTATTTATCTGAAAATGTGTACCAGCCAAGTACTTGCAGCAGCCTCCCCTTTCTATAGCTGTTTGCCATAATATAAGCACTTACAACAATTAGTAAAGACAGTACATGCTGTCAAGTCATATTAACTTGTGTATGACAGATATGGGCTTTCATATATTCATGCCATATCCAAATGTTCAGAATTATATATAATTATCACATATGTGGTTCTTGTAATGGTATATCTACACATGCAGACACACACACACACTCAGGTTGGATGGAAATTTTCGGGTAATTTGCAAATATTGGAAAAAATCACTAAATATCAATATAAGATATTTGTTGAAGTGGAAAAATTTGACTCTGAATGAATTTTTGGAGCTTTTGGTTTCACAATCTTCATTCAGACCGTAGATATCTCGCTTACATCTCCATATTTTTCAGGAGTCAGGAAAGTGATTCTCTTTTTATTTTAGGAAACCTAATTTTAATTCAAGAAAAGCCTAAAGATTAAGAAGGTTAAATACTACAGGATCAAAGACAAAGACATAGTTTTCAGTGTTGTGGTAATGTTAATACAATTAAAGTTTCCACAATTAGACTATTGACTATTTTAAAATACGGCATTCTAAGCTCAAGGTCCTAAAACTTCTCAAAGCTACTTGGAGAAATTTAGATATGAATGGTGCCTGTTTTCAAGTTGGCATTTAAAGGCAAACAAAACTGTATCTCATTACAAAGAAAACAATACAATAAAGTTCAAAGACATGATATTGAACTTTGTGGTAATGATAACGAGATTTTTACAGCAAGACACTATCTTTTATTAATGACCATTTAATGGATATGGTACCTGGGTTATATGAAAAGTGGCGTTTACACAGTCCAGATTCTCGATTCCTCTCAATAATTGCTCCCAGAAAATTAGATAGAAATGGTACCTGTTTTTGAGTTGCTAGTTGGAGAATGCATGTGATCTGTTCTTGGCTCTTTCTCATAACCATGTAATCAATTCCCAACCCCACTCTTTAACTTCACACTTGCAGAACATATACTTAATGTTGAATTTAATTATGTGAAGAAAGGTAGGTGAACTTTAAGGTGCTTTAAAAAAAGGTGATGTATTTGTAATAAGGAATGTTAGTCAATAAACTAAAGCAGAAAGAGTGGGGAGTGAGTAATTAAAAACCCTATTTGTTTTTGTTGTAGTAGTCCCAGTTTAGCCCCAACCAAACCAACCTACGATGAAAAGCCTTCTTGCTTTGGTTATCCCATCTTTACAGAGTTTGTTGTTTGTTGTTACCACAGCGTTTCAACTGACTTACTCTCCAGCCTTCATCAGGTGTCCTGATAGAATTTTGAACCCAACCCTGGGTTCTCGTTCCTAAGGTTTGGGTTCAAAATTCTATCAGGACACTTGATAAGGCTGGAGAGTAAATCAGCCGAAATGTGGTAACAACAAACAAGATGAGGACACATATCCGTCCAATGTAAATAATGTACAGAATTCCTCATCTCTAAAATATAGAATAATACAAGACAATGGCATGAATTAATTCAAAACAATGGGAATAAATCAACATTACATTTGACAGTGTAATCTGAAAGGATTTGTTTGAGTTTTCATCAACAAGCAAGTACCCTCTTTAACTGTCCACAGAAATATTGCTTATAAACCCATTATTATTAATGGCTCAAGTAAATTGGATAGACTAATTTGCATATTTTAATGTATTCCTAGTAGTTACTTGGATTAGTAAATTATTGGTATGAATTATAGTGTTTTGTTTCAAAGACATTGTATATCAAGGCAATATTTACATCTATCTATTACACATTGACTTAAATCTATATACTCTGTCGTACATATAACAGTATTATTCAATATGTTATTCCGTTTTGTTAAAAGGATATGATTGAGTGTGATTTCATGAAAGTAAGTTTGAAATTTGTTTAAGAATATCAGGCTGGTCAATAAACATTCATAAACCTTTTTATTTTTTTTCCACATAAGTCTTTAGATGGTAGATAAGTAGTAACGAGACTGATATTCATGGCTTTCCCAAAACATAGTGGTGAAATCATTGATGTAGTGTAATAATTTGAAACTGAGTTATATGAATTACTGAGTACATTATATTTTTTACTTTACAGCATTCATTTAACTTTGCTACATTATATGGGACCTTAGGAAAAAACTGTTCTTTATGTATGTTGTGGAATTATTCTTTCATTTGTCAGCCCTTTTGAAACCAACCCACCCAAGACTGTACTTAGTTCTATAATTCAAATATCTTGTTCCAAATACAAGCTTAATAACAGCAAAGTTGTTTTACTACATTCCTGATTATTTTTTAAATTAACTGAAGCAAAACTTATTACTTAAAATATGGTGAATACCACTATTTTTACAATCTAAACTTATATTTAGATTTTATTAAAAGCCACTTTATGTTATTGGTACCCAAAACTTTGTCACGGAGGCCACTTTGGGAAACTGCTCTAAAACTTCACTCCCAGTATTTTTCATCCCTTACATCGGTACCTGTATTTTAATTTCTTCATTATGTTTCCTCTCTCCCCTTCTCTTGTAAAATAATTTTTATTACTCCAAACTTATTTTGATAACACCCTCCTCCTCTAAGTTTCACTACATACTAGAATTTACATACAACTTCAAGAATTTTCATTATTACTTATATTTTTAAGGATTTTGAAAAAAAACTTGTCATTCACTGTTTTTTCATGGTGATCACTTTGGAAACTGTTCTAGTACCAGTCAGGTACTGGGGTCAATTTAATCAACTAATCCCTTCTTGTTATATAGTCTTCAGTTGTGAAGGTGGCCCTATTTCAGTTCATGTTATCTTTTGAGACATTATTCTATCTGAAATGTGGAGTTCCTATACTGGTTGGATTTAAACTCAGAACACTGAAGCACCATACTAAATACCACACAACATTTAATTTCTATAGCTACCTGCACTATTCCCTCCATTATTTTGTCAATTTGTCTGGTTTGCTTGAATTTTGTTCCTTTAGATTTTAAACAACTCAAAATTATTGTTTGTACCACTTAACAGCATTTGTTACCAAATGGATATAGTGTCATCGTTGGTGTCTTTTAGCCCCAAGTCTATACTATGGTTGAGGACATTCCAGTCATGACTGTTCCATCTTGTTATGACTATCTACGATTACATGATCTAATTAAAACAGTAGGGTGTGATTTGATAGAGGTTTGATTGTTATTTCTAGCAGACCTAGTAACTGTTTAAACCATCTATTATGAGAAAGTCAAAAATTAATTGAAACACACAACATATTTTTGAAGTAGAGGAGAGTACTCAAAACTTCAATAACTATTGTAGTTTTAATCATTTTGGCAAGTATAGGAGACAACTCTGGTTATGTTTCAGTCTTATTGCACTTCTTCAGCAAAATGTAAACTTCATTACATATACTTGCCAAAGTTGTGATTTCTAACAGGTAGAACAATGATGTACATCTAGACTTTTATTGCAATGATAAATGTAGCAAATCACTGAATTTATTACAAATCAAGAACTGGTTGATTGCCAAACTGTATGATTTAATGATATTTAGTCTCTTTTTTTAGCTTTGAGTTCAAATTTCTCTGGAGTCATCCTAACATTTTATTATTCTGGGGTCACTAAATAAGCTCCAACATTCAATGAAATACATTCTCCATCCCCTCTGTAAAAACTGACCTTGTATCTGGGTTCAGGGAAATCTGCATTGGTTAGAAACTACAATAATGTTCAGTGTTCAAGTTGTTAAGAATAAAACAATCCACTTCTATCTTCCTTGCTTTGAAATTTACTAGGGTGGTTTTGGTGCAGATATATGCATTTGAGTTTGAAAATTAGATTATTCAATTCATTCAGTCAATCATTAGCAGTCTCTTGATTTTGAGAATGGTTTACATTAATGTAGTCAGTACAAACTACTAGCTGGGCTATACAAATCTAAAAACTTCAACATGTCTGTCATTTAAAAGTACCAAGCAAGGTTTTACATTCACATTAAATTTATTGTAGCTTTTAAATTGCTATAAAAGTTCTAATTAGTTATATACGAAGGTTCTGTTTGTTTCCATGACATCTTAATCACAGTTTCATCTAATTTTCTCCCATTCAACATCTGGTGGACTTTAATAGACTTAACTTTTCTGCAAATATTAACATGGAAAATTAGATCAGCGGTGGTGACTGAGATAATTGAATTTTATCTGGAGATAATTAGTACTGGTTTTGCTAACTTCCCTTACTAAGTTTCAAATCCCACTGAGGCTGATTTTGAATCGCCTTCACATTTTAATTTGTGATTTTATTGACAAATTATGTATATAATATACCAAGATTCAATTTTCAGTGGATATACTCCTTATATTTCTGACTTGTAAATTAGTTTTTTTAAAAAGTGTTTTAATAAAAACTACCATATTTCATGGCCTAGTAAGATACAGGTTTTTTCTTTCTTTTTTTTTTTTAAGTCTCAAAAACAACCCCTGGACCTGCTTTAAATATTATAGTTTAACACACTTTTTTTCTTAAAATAAATATGCATTGTTGTAATTGAAGGTGCATTCTTTCATGCCATTAGATATGGTAATCGAAATTTTTAAAATTTTTAACCAGATTGCATAAAGAACCAGTTCAAAATATTTTAAACTAAGTAAAACTTGCTTCTAAGGTTATCTCAATTTGTTGCCACACTGTTCTCAACTTCTAAAGCCATTTTGCCTTTCACCCTTCCAAGCACCTGTAAGTACAAGGGTTAAGCTAATTATCCACCTTACATCATATCTTTTTACATAATTAACCATGAGTCTAACAAGAATCTCTCCTTCGGTCCTTTAGTCATTAATATATTCAAATTTGATGAAACTAAAATATTTGACATTACTAAAGAAATTTTTTTAAATTTCTTTTACTTGTTTCAGTCATTGGACTGCAGTCATTTCTGGGGCACCACGTTGAAGGGTCTTAAGTTCATGAAATCAATGCCAGTATTTGTTTTAATTTTCTTGTCCTTATTCTATTGGTTTCTTTTTGCCAAACTACTAAGTCACTGGGACATAAACAAACCTACACTGATTGTCAATCAGACCACACTTGCTCAAGATGATGCACAATAGAACTGAACCTGAAGCCACACAGTAGTGAAGCAAACTTTAGTGCCTTGCTTTTGTGTATGACATTGAAGCCATCCAACCTGTTTGTATTGTGTGCTTGTTTACTAAAGGAAGGCAATTCTGAAATGGATAACTTTCAAGTTGACATAGGAAGCTTTGGGTGTGTGTGCGTGCACACATGCACATAAAGGTATGCCTGTGTGGTTAATTAGTTTACTTCACAGTCTTGTTGTTTCGAGTTCAGTCCTACTGCACAGCAAATGTCTTCTACTATAGCCCCAGGCTAACCAGTGCCTTCTGAGTGAATTTGGTTGAGTAAAACTGTCTGGAAACCTATGATATATGTATATATGCGTGTGTGTTTGTGTTTGTCCTTATATCACTTGACAACCGGTCTACACCCCCCCCCATAAATTAGTGGTTCAGCAAAAAAAGAGAGAAAGACCATAAGTACAAGGCTTTTCAATATGTACTAGGGTTGGTTTGTTTGACTAAACTCTTCATGGTGGTGCCTCCAGCATAGTTGCAGTCCAATGACAGAAATAAGTAAAAGAGTATTGTACATATTTCCTTGTACATGACTTGGTGTTTTTATACACTCAGTAATGGTAAGATAACTGTGAATTGAATGTTAAATGAACCATGAAGTTGAGCACACATTCCTGTATTTCTTGGAATGTCAAGTGCTGAAAATATATGTTGGTAATTAGGTTGATGGGTGATGAACTGGTTGCTAATATTTCTTAACTGAAATATGTGCTAGCAGAACTGTAACAACTATAATTAGTTAAATAATTGCAGAATTGCTTAGTTGTTAATCAGTTCTTTGGAAGTTTGTTATTAATTCCATCTCAGTCAACCTAAGATTCCTAGATTGCAGGCAAATCTCCCTCCAGTCATACTTCATTGTCTTGCTGAAGGAAAAAGTACATTGAAATAATGTTAGCTTAAATACACTTTATCTGAATAAAAGATGTGTTGGTCACAGCTGGAAAGCCTTTGCTCATAAGCCTGCTTAATGTGGGCTGACCTGCAACTCAATTACAGCAACTGTTTGATCATTTTGGGGTCGTAAATGAGCCGGTACGTAATACTTGACCTGCTGAAGTAGCAGTCAACTCTTTCCCAATTCACACTCTACTACCTCCTACAAAAAGTAATTGGTTGTTGCTGTGACATTTTTCATCAAAGATTGGCATGATCATTGCTGGCGTAGAACTAAACAACAGAACCACTACATCTCTTTAGAATCCTGTAGTTATGTCTAATGACTAAACTGTCTATGTGTATTAATTAATTTACTTCTCTACTAGCAAGATTGAGATATCTGTAACTATGTATTTATTGGGATTGTCCAACTGGCAGGAGAATGAGTTCACTAAGTTCTTGACAGCCTCTCTCATGCTGGTGTTACAAGACTACACTCAGTACACTGTCAAGTAATTGACAATATTAAGGAAATCCGTCCACAAAAATTAAGCCAAATATGATAGATAAAAGCATCAGTCTATGAGAGAAACGGCTCCCAATAAGAAATTAGACAACCTGTCTAACCTATGCCAACATGGAAAGTAGAGGAAATGTAAATGAAGCATGGGTCCCAGCAGGCTAGATATGCCTTATGTCTAGAATCAGTTTGTTGTACACTGTCATGTAATAAAGGTGGTGTGTATCCAAGATCTCTTGGATACATTCCATTTTATAATATCTGTGGTATATTAGCATTCACTTCAATAGAAGAAATCTATGCTCAGAAATAAAGTTATGTAGAAATGTATTTATTTTCTTCAATTAATACTGCTTTAATGCTGTACACTGGAGCACATTGTTAACTCTAATTGTCGCTTGTAACATTAACACTTTGTCCAACCATGTTTTTTTGTGTTAGTTTAAAAAACAAAATTGGTGTACCCTGTGTCCAAAACCGAAGTGTTTTGATATGGTGATGATAGGCTTTCACTATTATTTTGAAGCCTCCACTTGTTTGATCGATGATCAATTGGACAACTTATTCGTTGAATTAGCATGTAAAATGGTGGAGTATTTCACTCACACTTAAACCCTAAATGTAATTCTCAGGTAGAATCAATGTGTCACTGTGTCTGACAAAACCAAGCATTTGAATTACAGATACAGTAGCTGGCATGTTTCTATACAGTATTTGTCTATCCAAGTTTAGCATAAGACTATGGTAAGTACTTTTATCAAATTGTCACATGCTGGGATCAAACCTGGGACTGTTACTGAGTGAACTTCATACCCACTTAGCTATACCTGCATCTACTAGTATTTGTACAATATTATATCATGCCAAGGGTTTGAACATGGAATGTCACTTAATACTGCAAACTGTTTTGTCCACCATTCCACCAATTCTTTTTAGAATTTAAACAAAATGAAAAAAAAAATCTTGCAAATAAATTATAGGAATTAAATAAAATGGAAGTGTATTTTTATATAAGTATAGAAAATTATTAGCAACTACATTGTGGAAGAATCATTGTAGACATTTAATTGCACACAAAGTTAAATTCACTTCTAATTTGAATTTATTTTATGAGTATGAGTTGTCAAAATATTCATTGCACAACTGTGAAGTTGGTTGCTGACACAGCTCCACTACAACTTGTGTTAAATGTTAAAATGGATAGTTGCTCAGCAGCTGTTGTTTCTGATTTAGGTGCAAGGTCAACAATTTGGATGAGAGTGGGTTTAGTCAATAGTATTAACTACAAAAGGATGAACGGCAAAGTTGGCCTCAGCAGGATTTGGACTTAGAGCCAAAACAAATACTGCAAGGCATTTTTCCATGCTCTCAATTCTACCAGCTTATTTCCTTTTATTATTATTATGAATGTTAGTAAATTTGCATTTGGATTTTTGATGTAATGTTACATTAGATGAAATTTTATATTCAAATGATGCTTTAATTTTGAAAAGGCAGGTTATGTATCAAAAGAGTTATTCTTTTCAAAATGATCTTTGGTTAAGTTGCTTTGGGTGTTCAGTCTTTTAGTTTTGACTTTTGAATTGGTAAGCCAATATGTTCCCTGATTTTCTCTTTTAGTATTTTTAAGGTTGATTTCTTTTATAGCCTTTTGATAAATACTTTTCTGAACTATTGATTAGCCTGTTTGACTTGTCAGTGAGCTCAAATGTCCATGCACAGACACACACACACGTGCATGTGGCAAGTGTTGAGAAGTTTGCTTCCCAACCACATGATTTCAGGTTCAGTCCTACTTTGTGGCACCTTGGGCAAGTGTCTTCTGCTATAGCTCCAGGTTGACCAAAGTCTTGTGAGTGAACTTGGTTGATGGAAACTGAAAGAAGCCTGCTGTGTGTGTGTGTGTGTGTTACTGTTTACTTGCTTCGACATCATATGATCGTTCTGAACATACAAGCCGCATTTTCATTTTCAATCTATTTTGGAAACATGTCTGGCTCGGGGGAATATTACCTTATTTGGAAACAGGTTAGGATTGGTGACAGAAATGGCTAAAGACCATAGAAAATCTTCCTCAATGAATTTCATCCAACCTATGCAAGCATGGAAAGTGGATGCTAAAATGATAATGGTGACGTATGTTTATTTTAATGAGAATGAACTAGCAGTCTGTTGTGAAAAGTGCTCCCATGTTTTGATAAAAAAAATAATCTATGCATAAATAAAGCGGCCTTTATTCAAAATGTAAATATGTGAATTAAAACAGCTGATTGTTTAGTTTGACTCTATTGATAGCTACCCACCTGGGAGTGCCTCAGGTTTTACAACAGTCCTTGTTATGAATTGTTTGTATTTAAATTAAAACCTTCTATTAAGTTACATTCCCAACACTAGCTTTGACAACAAATAACTTATTCTCTTTTATGATAAACCTCCCATAATTATTATCTTCAAAATTAACTAAAACCCATAGACAGTGTATTTCATTAGAAATATGGTCACCAAACAGTCAGACAAGCTTTAAATCTTTTGATACCAAACCATCCCTATTAAAATTTCATATTAATTTATGTTCCAAACATCAGCTTAACAGTGTATTTCAAAAGTTTTAATAGAATGTTGGTTTATCCACAGTCTTAATCTAGACTGTCCATTGAGTGGGAACATGAAACTAATAAAATATGGACACTGCTGAAGTGAGTTTTCTATACTGACATAGATTGGATGGTTTTGACTGGAGCTGGTGACCCAGAGTAATGTGCCAAACCCCAGTGTCTGCTTTGGTGTGGTTTCTATTGCCAGATGCCCTTTCTAATGCCAACCACTTTACAGGGTATACTGGGTGCTTTTTACATGGCATCAGCAATATTGAGTTCATCAAGTAACTCACAAGACAAGACCCATGACCAAATGTGTATAGTATTGAGGGAGATGACATTATGTCAGGTGATGAGAGGATGGAGTATGATAGAGGAATAGCGAATAGGGGTCTTGCTGTAGGAGAGATACATGGCTACCCTAGCTGGAAAAGAAAATAGTGGTGTTGTCTGATCCTTTACTTATCGTTGTGCCAGAAGGATTTGATTTTCCTATTTTATAATGACTGAGGCAATGATCAAGACCTTTGGCATTATGTTGTGCTTGAGAAGAAGATCCATCAAGCTGGGCAAAATTGCAGTCGTAGCAGATACCAGTGTCGCGCAAATTAGCACCCATGCCAGTGGCACATAAAAGCACCCATTACACTCTTGGAGTGGTTGGTGTTAGGAAGGACATCCAGCTGTAGAAAATCATGCCAAATCAGACTGGAGTCTGGTGCAGCCTTCCAGCGTGCCAGCCCAGTCAAACCGCCCAACCCATACCAGCATGGACAACGGACGTTAAATGATGATAAATATACAATTTGTGTGGTTGATATGGCTGACATCTCTTACTTGCATTGTCTTTTTTACATTATAGACTGGACAGTGGAAAAGAAAAACTGTTCTATTTCAATTAGGGAAACCAGAAAGAAAAATAATAGTGCCCTGCAAGTAAAACAATAAATTCATGATTCACTGATTTCAGCTACATGCGATATTCTTTCTAAGCTGCATGGCCACTCAGTTGTTGTATGAATGCTGCAGCAACCAATATGCTGCCGTGTGTCTCAATTTACAAATACATGTTTCATAAACTGTATGTAGGTTTAAATGCTGCATAGTAGCTTTGAATTTCAAATATTTTCACTAAGCGCAGGCATGGCTGTGTGGTAAGAAATTTGCTTCCTGACCACATGGTTCCAGACTCCATCCTTCTGTGTGGTACCATAGGCATGTGTCTTCTGCTATGGCCCCGGGCCAGAAAGCATGGTGAGTAGATCTGGTAGACAGAAACTGAAAGCCTGTTGTGTATATATGTGCATATGTTACTGTCCGTTTGCTTTGACATCGCATGATAGTTGTAAATGAATGTTACCATCGTGCAAGCAATATCCTTTGTTCCTAATTTTCAGTGAAAACATATCTGGTTATGGGGAAATATTACTATAATTGGAAACAGGTGAGGATTGGTGACAGGAAGAGCATCCAACTGTACAAAATTTGCCTCTAAAAAATTCCAAGTATGGAAAAGTGGGCATAAAAATGATGATAATGAAAGCACAAAATGTTCCACTCAGTGGTTAAGAAAAATTAGAGGGAATGTTGTGTAATCATCATCATCATCATCATCATCGTTTAACGTCCGCTTTCCATGCTAGCATGGGTTGGACGATTAGCACAAATAATTATTTCTTAACACTTTTTTCCTGTAAGATGATGGAAAAAGTTCCCTAAACTGTAGATAAAGAAAACAAAAAGAAATTTTTTTGAAAAATCAAGAGATGAGGAAACAATGTTAATGATTTTGACGGCCGTCATCATGTGAAATTAATTGGTTTATGATATTTTTGAGGAAGAACAAAAATAAATTTAACCAGATCAAAACATTACTTGCTCTATTTTTTTTAGGTATACTAAGAATTACATCATATATATAATGAGTCTTTGATATAAAATCAATTTATTTATTGGTATTACTTGTTTATATATCCAGTGTTCTTAGCCTGTTTGTTTTATTGTGTTGGATGGTTTATTGTCATGACTGGAAACGTACTGCAGGCTATTGACTTCAATAAAGATTCTGGTTTAAACACCTTTAGGCAGGAAATGTTACTATATTCACTTTAGTCTATCTGACTGAGTCCTGCTTCTGGTTTCTTGTTGATTTATAGGAATTAACGAAAAAGCATCCAACTGAAATTTTTATATATTCCAATAATCAATGTAAATATCTAAATTTGCATCATTGTCCGACTCATGCAAACATGGAAAAAAGGAAACAGAATGTAAATGTATGGAATAATATGCTATCACCATTAGACGGCAAGCTTTAACCTTTTTGCTACCACATTTCCGTTAAAACACACTGCCTTTATTTCAATTAATTTTGAAAATAATAGAGTTTAACATAATATCCTTGCCATCATTAGGATGGTGTTTGAAACATAAATTCACATGAAATTTTAATTGAAAGTTTAAATTTAGATTACTTTAAACAGGAAGTTTGTATTGTAGAACCAAAAGCAGTCTCAGGCAATTTAGCATCAAAAAGGTTAATAGGATATTTCACAGTATCATTTGATAATTGTAAAGTTTGTTGTACTTCATGGCATTGAAGTACTTATGCTTACAATTACATGAGTTTTTTAAAAATCTGTTTCATGTGTTAACATGGCAACTGGGTTCATTTAATTATTCATTTATCCAGCATGCTTCTCTGGTACTATACTTGTTTTTTCAATAAGTTTCACTAACAGAATTGAAGTATTTTCAAGTGTGTCAAGACATTGCTTTCAGCTTTTCAGACTTGTATTCAGTAAATATTTAACAGCTAGTCTGCTGCTTCTGTAGTGAACAATATCTCTTACATATTGTCATAACAATGATTCCCTTCTTTGTGGTAACTGCTTTATATATCTTAAGAATTCTGCGATACAATTGCATTTAGTTGAGGAAGAACTACTTATTTCTTGAACAGATGTCAGTTACTGGGCCAAGTAAGGCCAATATTTGATGACATTTCACATTCTATTGACAAAATATCCTGTAGGTATCAAGTGGTCCATGTGATACCTGTTTTGACAACCATGTGGAATGTTTGTTGCCTGCTTAACATGACACCAATAGCAATCCAAACATAGGATAGGTGGATTCTTAATTATCCTCAGTTCGTTATTTAATGGGATAGGATGTGTTCTGTCGCTAACCCTCACTTGTTTTCATGCAAGGAAATATTTTCTCATGGCCAGACATGCTTTCATAGAATTATGGAAACAAATGACACTGCTTGTATAATGGTGATACTTTACAATTATTGCATGATAGCAAGATTGGGTGGGGGCATGTGCATGGTGGGGTTCTTTCATTTTCTATCCACTTAATCTCTTCACAAGGCTTATGTCAACTCGGCTATAATAGAAAATACTTGCCTAAGGTGCCAGCAGTATTAAAAACATGGTTACTTCATACACATTGGGTTTCTTGAATAGGTACAATTGACCCAAGACTGCAATTTTTTCCAGATTAGAATAACTGACTGAATTCAAGTCTGATATATCAGGTTTCTAATCACATCACACCTCAAGTTATTTATTTTATTAGTTTCAATCAACCCAGGTAGGATTTGAACTCTAGTACTTAGGTTCAAAATCTGGTTTTATTATCAGGCTCATCTTCCCACTTTTCTGAACTAATTTAACTGTTTTAATTAGTCCCAACTTTTTTACCATCTGTACCAACTCCATCATCCACATCACAAGTGGCTGTGTTTGTGTGTGTGAAGTCACCATGCTGAGCTTTTTATGTGAGTGCAATTAAATAATCATTTAAGTAGTGCCTTTCTTGAGAGGAAATACTATATTTCAAGAGGGTGTACAAGAGCTGCCTGTTCAAGAAGTTGAGGTTAGTTTGTTACTGCTGTTGTTGTTAATGTTGGGATACATGCTTTTTGATATTTAACTTTTTGATATGTTTCAATACACGTGTGTGTGCGCACACACGCATGCATACAAGTTGTTGGGGAAAAAATCATAATTGCAATTTAAATGGATTTGTAAAAGCACAAAATTTCTGAGCAGTAAAAGTAAAAAGAAGTGATTTTGTAATTATTTCTGAAGGCTGACAAGCTGGCAGAAACATTAGCACATTGGACAGCTCTTTACATTCTGAGTTCAAATCCCACCAAAGCCAAATTTTGCCTTTTATCCTTTTGAAGATGATAAAACAAAGTACTTGCTCCTCCTCTTCAGAATTGCTGGCCTTGTACTAAAATTAAAAAGAAAAAAATATTTATTTTTGAATGTAGGTATATTTCTTTAAAAACTGTGGAAATCTTTTTTTATCATACAAAATTCCAACAGCATTTCTGTTTAGTTGTACCTCCAATGTGTAATGTGTATGTGTTTGCAGCTATAGTGAGTGGAAGAATAACAATAATCACATTGTGAGTGATTATTGTTCTTGTCACATCTGAAACACACTGCTTCCTCCTTGAGACCCATAGGTGAATCTTATTTAGATTATAATTTACAAGCGGATGAAAGACTTATGAATGATATAGAGGTGAAATGTAGCAATTCAGAGCTAGGCAGACTGATCCATTGAAAGTTCGAGTACCATTTTGTTTCAAATATAATAGAGTCCTTGGGGCAGAATATAATTATTAGCCCTTTTTCTATCAAGGGACTTGTATACCCAATAATCTGCAAGCTACCACTTTCACAGTGTAGTAAGTAAAGTGTTAGAAAGTCAATGAGTTAATATTATTTATGATTAAAAGATGAACAGACGTGTGTGAACATGAAGGTTATTATTCTCTCTCTCTCTCTCTCTCTCTCTCTCTCTCTCTCTCTCTCTCCCCCCCACTCTCTCTCTCTCTCTCCCCTCTCTCTCTCTCCCCCCCCCTCTCTCTCTCTCTCTCTCTCTCTCTCTCTCTCTCTCTCTCTCTCTCTCTCTTCATTGTGTATGATGTTGAATTTCCAAAATATCAAAAACTGCTTTGATATTTTAGTTTATACATAAAGCAGTGGCAAGTCCCAAACATCATTAGATCAGAAATAAGATGACTACAGAAAATTCTTACTTGCACAGCAGAGTCTGTCCCTTTCCAGTCTTTACCTCCTAAAAGTTTCAATTGCAGTGCTGCTACTACTTGGACTGCAATACCCACTTACATTTGACTTTATTACTCCTTGTTTTGCCTGTCTGTTTTTTTGTGCTGCACAGCTTAAAGAGTTGGATAAGTATCTCAGCTGCATGCACAGTGCAATGTTAGTGGTGCAATATAAAACTGCAAAATGAGTTGAACTATAAGTAGATCTATCAAACAATTTTTAGATTAATAATTTGTAAAAGGCCAAAAGCACACATTGCCTGCTTTAAAGTTTGTGTGTTTCTTATCAGTTTCTAGGTTTATACTTCCTTTTAATCTTTCTCAAGCTCATCTGTCATAGAACCAACTGCGAACTTTATCATTTGACCCAACCAAACCAAATAGTGTCTGAATATTGGTTCAAGGCCCAAGAGAAGAGTACACTGTCGTTTGAGTTGATCCTAGTAATGATATACGACTACAGACGAAATTATCAAAGCTGTGTGTCCAAATTTTCTGTAAACACCTCTTTTATCTATCATCCATTGTTGCATAGATCAGAAGGAATTTGTTGAGGCAGATTTACCAACCCTCACATGTTTCCAAGTAAGGTGGTATTCCTTCCATAACAAGACATGTTTTTCATGAGATACTGGAAATGAACAACACCACTTGTATAGTAGTGAGGCTTGTTTACAACCATCACATGATTTCAAGACAAGAGTGCAACACACACACACACACACACACACACACACACACACACACAATGGGTGTCTTTCAGTTTCTACTAAATCCACTCACAAGGTCCAGAACTATAGTAAAAGACACTTTGCCCAAGGTGCTGCACAGTGGGATTGAACCTGAAACCAAATGGTTGGGAAAGTCATGGACACAAAACTGGATGAATGGGACAGCTTGTCAGGATAGACTGTACTTGTGATTCAAAAGACCACCCTTGTCACACAGTATCACACTGATTCTCTTTGAGAGTTATTTGTAGAGTAGACGTGCCTGTGGAATACTCAGCCACTTTGCTTGCTAACTCAGTAGATTGTTCAGTTGATTGAAAACTAGATGCTCATATGTTGAAATCTCACACGAGTCCATGTGAGTCGGGGGTGGGGTGAGAGAGAAGTGAAATAACAGATTTATTGTTTCACAGTATTTAGTTTTCCCCCATCTGTGAATTCAGACCTCGCTGGAGTTTATTATTTATTTTATGCCCATGGGGTTGATAGAATAATATCCGCCACACACTTTACCACAATTTGAAGTCTTGTTCAAATGTGACAAAAATCATTATTGTTTACTTAGAAGTCTTAGAGATGACCCCAGGTAGCTGGTTGACATCTTTTATGATATATTGCCCCATTAACTCACCTTGGTGTCATGCTGTGGTGGCTGAGACTTATTGGGTTGCTAAACTAACTATAATCATTATTTATTGCTTATGTTTCTTGTGGGAGTATATAACGGAGTGAATCAATCATTTGTATATTCTGTTGACCTCACCTCACCCACGGGAGTAATAGACAGTTATTATTTACCCCAGCAGAGCAAATTGTATCTGTTATATAATTATAATCCTTCGAAGTAGTGGCTGAAACATTGTCCTAGTCGTATCAAGAATCATCACTGTATGTCACCTATTTCTTCATAACTTATAGTGGATGCACAGCAACGCAAGACCATAGGTTAAAATCCTGTGTTGCATCTATAGCAGAAATATATATATATATTTCATTACAAGACAACCATGCTTTTTGCCCTACCGGAAACAGCAGTCAATTCTCCTTCAAATTACATCATTCTTTCTACCTTTAAGAAAATGAAAAGGAAGGACACATTATATAATGTAGTCTTAAATACATTGTATCCGAAAGCAAAGACTGAGTGGTCACGGCCAGAATGACATACCTCTGTTTGATCTGGGGCTAAATGACAATATGCGTTTCTTGATTGTCGCTTCCTTCAATCAATTTGACTGTTGTGTCATTGGTCGCTGAAAGTTTACCGATATTTGAGTCTTTAAAATGAAACCACCCTCATTTCTTTGATATGAATTCCTTATTTTAAAGTTATCTAATTTAAAACCTTCCATCAAAATTTCATGTTAACTTATATTCCAAACCAAATAATGACGACAATGTTATTTGAATAAATTCTTCATTATTTTCCAAATTATTTGAAACAAAGGCACTGTATTTCAGCGTAGATATGGTGACAAAAGGGTCAACCAGCTATATAATGTCATATAAACTATTGCAGATGAAATGTTTAAAGCTTAGGGACCCGGGTATTTATTCATTTGGGTTGAGTAATTTTTAAGTAATGGTTCAGTTAGTGAAATGATTTGTTGTGGAATCACCTGAGTTTGGTGTTTCAATAGGTGATTCCTTATGTAATCACATGATTCTTGCACAATTGCTGTTCAGCTCTGATTGAGTACACCTGTGATCATGATCAAAGATGTTCCAGTGTTTTAGATATATCAAAGGCTACCTGATCTAATGTGCCCTTCTTTTTCTAAATCGATACAGTATGATTTTAGGGGTGTTTTACTGGAATCTCTAGCAGTTAATGAATATTAAAAGGAAGTACTTTTAATGAGTTTCACTTTCTGGGGCTAGTACTCCATTTCATTTATTTTCAATATGTCCTTGAATGATAGCTTGGAATCTCATATTATCTAACAAACTCCTGGAACTGATTATGGAAGATTTCTGTAGTCAGTGAAAGCAGAGAAACTCCTCGATTAACTAATGCTAGCTGCACATTTTAGATTTGATGTATTTAGAAATAAAATTAAATGATATTGTAAAACATATTGTTTCTATGTTGTCATAAATGGGACAGGTTTATTATACAACAGAAATCAAGTATACAAAATCTTTTTGGGGGTCTCTGAACTTTCACTTAGTTCCTTATGTTGTTATAACCCTAGTTCTGATCTGGTCCTGTTACAATTTACAAGTTAAATAAGAACATAGAGAGTACAATATAATGTGTAAATAATTGCAATAATTATCAATTCTAATCAAAATAAACAAAAATAAAAAAAAAAAACACCCAAATTATGTAGATGTTATCTATGTATATATTGCTATTGTTTACATTAATTTAATTTTCTGTTTCTTTCTCTTGTTTTTAGCAGCAACAAAGGCCTCCTAATCCAAGTGAATCGTATTCTGGTTTGGTTCAAACCAGTCAAAGATTTGAACCTGTCAATAACATGCCCTCTGGGTTACAGTACTCTGTGCAAAATTACCCGTAAGTATACAGTTTTAACCAGATAAAAAAACCTTTACTTGAATTACTTAACACCTATTCTGAGAGCTTCATCTGTCCTTTTTTTCTATCAGATTGTATTTGTCTAACATCCCTTTACATTAAGATCTTGGCCCTTAATCCATATATCATTTATGTTTGTTTGATGCTGTATTATAAAGCTAATCTATCTCTAAAGACTCATAGAGTAAAGCTGGGGCCAGGCAGATAAAATATACTCCCTAACTTGTAATAATTCAGTTGGCTGTTACACTTATAATTTTTTTCTGATGGGAGATGAGGTGGTGAATTCAGCACTGAACGACAACGTATCTAGTTGGGGGTGGACAACATGGTATTGGTAATAGACCAATCTATTCATTAGTTCTCTGGTCTATATAAATTTACCATTACTTTATGTTATAGATCGAGGACTCTGTATGTTATATGAGTCTTTGGATCTTCCCCTGGAAAGTTCCTGTTGAAGGTGCAATTTTTTTTCCAGCAGCTTACCCACACATACCTTGTCCACATCACCAATGTCGTTTGCTGTGGGGAAAAGGCAAGGATCTATACTGCTTGGTGTCGGTGTCATTGCAAGTATTGCCATCCTAATGTGAATAACCAAACAGATAAATGTAGATATGATGTTCTTACTATTCTGCCCATCCACCACTCTTGGCTGGTACTTTATTTATCAACCTCCTGAAAGGATCTCATATAAAACTTGTTAAAACTAAGTTTAAAAACTTTCCTGCTCTTTTCTGAAATTTTAATGAGATTCCAGACTTAATACATTCTCTTTTGTTTGTACACAGGGTGAACCCGAGTAACCATCACACACCACATCATAGTCACCATGGAGTACAACAGACGGGACATCTCTCAGCCAGTGTACCCCCGAGCCAACAACAGGTAAATAAATCATTGCTGCAATCATGTGTCTATGTGTGTGTGATGTTCATGTAATTTTTTTTGAAGGCCATCAGGCAACTAAGTGAAGGTGGTGGGAAGCTTAGCTGTCACTCACAAGTGAGTGTGACCTGATAATTTGTGCAGCTCTTTTGCTAATTGTTTACGTACCTATGTAGTTGCAAAGTAATACAGACACAGTCATGGCACTCGTTCTTGACCTAGCAGAACATTGAGGATATGTCAGCATGGGGGAAAGAGAGAGCTGCATCGGTATCTGGTTGGTCCTCATTTACAGCTGAATAGACTGTGGTATTTGCACTTTTGCAATTCAAACTTAAAACTGGTACAAATATGTATTTTCTGTATTAACAACTTCATATGGATTATAGTATTTTGGTGGTTACACATTTTGCAAGAAAATTAAAATGACATATTAAAATGTTTATACTTAAAACCAATCACCACCTGAATGAAAAACATGAGATTTTGGTTGCTCAACACTAGCGCAATATATACTCGTAGTATGTAAAGTTACAGATATTTTTCACTAAACTTTTCCCAAATCTTTATCATACTGGAAATGAACTGAAACACACAAACAACCTCGTTGTCAGAAATATAATGACAATGGGTTAAGTATATATAAGCATTTCTGTGTGTGATCGGATTCATATGTATTTTTTGGAGAAACTGGTTCTTTTGATATCTTGCGAAAATGGTTGTTTTCAGTGTAAAACATTCAATGGGTTTTGTCTCCAAAGTTATTTCCCTTCTTTGTAATTCTAATGAAGAGAGGCAGTGGTCCTAGCTTTTCAGTTCTTAATTAAGAATCTAAAATAATTGCATGAGGTTAAAATATGTTTGGTACTTGGTTTCAACTGTTTATTGCAAGCCAGTGATTTGGGGCAAAATTGGAATAACAGGGGGTTTTTCAAAGTACAGTTATTAAAGAATGGATAAGAATTGTGCAATGTGTTTAGTATTACTAGATTAGATATAACAGAATGTACATGTATTGAGTAGGTTTAAGGTGGAATATATTTTGAATAGGCACCTTTGTTGTTGTGGTGGTGGTTACAGCAGCTACTGCTGTTGTTGTTTTTTGAAGCAGGCAGGCCACTGTGTGTGTTTACATTAGAGATTTTGTGATTAACCTCTCACTGAACCTTCCTAACCTGTGGCAGAGGAAGACCCAGGTATGGTTCTGAGGTAATTTCTAATAGAGCCAGTGTTTGGCAGATGCAATAACATTGAGTTAGAAATGCTAATATTATACCATGTTGCAGATCTGTTCAACCCCATATCATGTTATGGTAATGATAATTTCTTCATATTAGCTATCAGCCACTTTTCCTTGTGCTCTGATTCCCCCATATTCCCAGCACCTTCATTCTAAGCTACTTTCTGTCTAATATGCCTTTATACAACTGCCTCTGTTCTTAAAAGTAAGAACTGTTTGTTTCTATTAGAATGCAAGGAACACCAAATCTCGCACACTAAGGCAGTTATCTCTATTGTACAGATTAGTCTTAAAATGGTTATGGTTATAGTTTCACCTGATCACGAGTAGGAGTAAAGTGGCTTAAACTCACACTTTGTGTTGACTACTTACTGTATTGACCCCAGATAGATAAAAAAAAACAAAAGTCAACTGGGTCAGTATTTAAATTTAGAATGTAAACCAATACTGCTGGACATTTTTTCCCAACACTATTATTTCATCCACATCCACACCATATCAGGATGCAAAAGGAAGCATATAATGATATTGATACAGAGCATTTCAAAACATTTGTTTAACCCATGTTACCATATTTTTTATGAAATACACGGTCTTTGTTCCAATTAATTAATTTGGAAAATAATAAAAGAATTTATTGTAATAACTTTGTCATTATTAAGTTGGTGACTGGAACATGAATTACCATCGAATTTTGATGGAAAGTTTGAATTGTGATCATTTTTAGACAGAGAGTTTATGTTGTAGAACCAAGTGTGATATCAAAAGGATTAAAGATTGTATGTAATCCTGACACGTGGGTGTTTATATTATGTTTAAGAACAATAGTGCAATGTGCATATTGATAACAAATGTATACTATGTGGTTATTGTTGTGACTTAGGCCCAGATCAGCCCTGGCTGGGTAAACTTATGGTAAAAGGTGTTTGTTTTTGTTTTTGCAGGATTTTTTTTTCAGACATGCTGTATCCTAGAACTTATCCTGTGTGTCCTTCAATTTTTTTTTAAGCACTAGAATGATTAAGAGAAAACCATAGTATTTGAACTTGGTGCAAATACTAAGTAGTTAGAGGTGACAATGTGTTAGTCATTAATGTCAGAATGTTTCTGATGTAGGTAGTTAGTGTTGGATGGATCCTAGATGATCCACATGTCAGAGCCAACATCTTTGCTTTTGTCAACATGTTTGTGGTGTGTAGCATGGAAGAGTTGAAGCCTGATTTGTGCATCAGACATCATGGAAGCTGAGAAGTGAAGGGGTCACATTTGGGTATTAGGGTGTTGTTTTCATTGATTAGCCATATTAGATATGATTTTGAGAGGTTAACATTTTTAAGGACAGTATACTCAGTTAAATATTTCAGATTAATTAGTTTGATTAAAGAAGGTCAGAGAATTAGTGAGAAGGATCTAACCAGGGAACTTTGTTTCATTGTTGTAATAGTGGAAGACTATCTGTAACATATGTTGAATGTTTGCTTATGTTTCTGAAAGAAGGGGCTCTGTATATCCATGACATTTGTAGGCCTTCTGAGACCAATGAGATTGACACTATTAACATTCATTTTGAGCTGTGATGTAAGTTGACAGCTGTAGGCAAAACATGTCCAGAAAGGCAACTCCAAAGGGCCAACATTTCTGAGGAGAGAGAATTAGGCAGAGTATTTAGTGGGTGGGTTGCAGACTGGAAGTGGCATAAGGCCAGCAAAGATCTCTGAAGTAACTACAAAAAGCAATGGGGAGGTAGCATGTGTAGAGAAGGTTGTTTTATTTAGTAGCTGTAATTATCATGTGGTGTCAAGTGATAAATGATAAATGTTAATTAGTTTTTATTGATAGGAAATACAAAGATACAAGTTTTTTATGAAACCAGGTTTTTAGTTGTTGTTTAGCTTCAAGTCAGTCTTCCTTAAATAGACATATGATCTAACATATTCAATCTGACAATCTTATCTTCTGTATATCAGGAGCCTCACTTGCCTTTTTATACCAACCCATTAGATGCTGCTGTTACTTCTGTGATACAAACTTCCTATTTCAAAGTAATTAAAATTTTCCATCAAAATTTCGTGTTGCATTTGTGTTCCAAACACCAGCTTGGTAATGACAAAAGCTATTTTTCTAAATTCTTCATTAATTAAAAATAAATTAATTGAAAAAAAGTTTATTCCAACAGAAATATGATAACGAAAGGGTTAAGACTGTAGTATTTCATTTGAGGGAGATTTGAGGCTATTTCTATCAGATTGTATAGTGGTTCCCTTGCTGACTTGGCTTAGCTGTCTGGTTTAGCAATTTGAGTTGACAGGCAGAGTTTGTTTATGTTAACCCATTACCTCCCATAATTCTATTAACTTGAATTTTTTTATGAAACTTTGATTTCTAGCATAAAACTGCCTTAGAAACACGCTGGAATGATCAAAATAACATTTTAAATAGAAATAAGCGAGATATTGGGTGAAAAATTAGCAAACCTCATTTGAATATCAGAGAAATATACCTAGTAGATATAACAAAAAGGTTAGATATATGTGTAAATATTGACAGATAATTACAAAATTTGTAATTTTTAAGTGATCTCATATGAGATCACTGATAGGTAATGGGTTAAGTAAATTTCAATAGCATTGTATAAAGTGAAACAACTAGTCCTTATTTTACTACTCAAATGTATAGCCTTAATGTTTATCTCTCTTTTTTTTTTTATGACACCAATTTTTTTGTTAAAACATTTAGGAGTTAGTCAGATTATAAAATTGTGGGATTTAGTTGGGTTCTGGATGGTAAGGCAACTTACTTTCTCCTACATTTTGTCTTAGGACATGTAAATAATAGAATCAATGGGTTAACCCTTTTGCGTTCACAGCTGCAGACAGCACTGGATATTGATTTACTGCATTGAGGCAAGCAGAAAAACAAATGAGGCAATTTTTTTTTAAATGGCTTTGTCCATTTAAGTTTTGTGACGTATATGGAAATTTGGAGACTGCCAGCTGGTTCAGCCTTGAAAGTGTCTCAAGAAAGGTGATGTCAAGAAGCTGTGGTTTGTGGTGATTGTGAGCAATGCTACTGTTTGCTGTGTGAAGTAAGATGTCTAGTTAAAACTGCAAAGGAAAAGTTTACAAATAAACAATACATCAGATGTTCTGAGAACATGTAAAGTATAAACATCTGCAGTGTTTACCTCCTCTAAGAAGGGGAGATTTTTTGAGATAAGTAACGTATCAGTTGGTTGTTCAGTTGTGGTTATTGTTACTGTTTATTAATACTAATGATATTAATAATATTTCTTTCTAAGAAAGGGACAAGGCTTGAAATTGGTGGGGGCGGCTAATCAATTATATCGATCTCAATGCTCAACTGGTACTCATTTTATCTACCCTCAATGGATAAAAGCCAAAGTCAACTTTGGTGGAATTTGAATCCAGAAGAAATGGCTCTAAGCATTCTGTCTGTGCTAACGATTTTGCCAGGCCACTGCCTGTAGTAGTAGCAGCAGCAGCAGCAGCAGTAGTAGTAGTAGTAGTCTTTCTAATTTTGGCACAAAGCCAGCAAAGAGATGAGAGTTGCTACATCAACTCCACTACTCAACTGGTACATATTTTGTCACCAGTTTGATCAACTTCCTTTCTGTTTCCACAATGAGCTACAACTCCAGGATAGACTTATAGCATTTAGAGATCTAGAGGTTATCATTAGGGAACATCCATGCAGAACCCACCAGACCACTATAAACATTGAAATCACTGAGGATAATAACTTCTGAAGTTGCATAGATTATTCACAAAATGAGAAGTGATATAGTCCCAGGATTTGGTGGAGGAGTGAATGAAGAGGTTTTGGGTCAGAGTATGTTCTATTTTGGCATCCTATGGCTAGATGTCCTTAACACTGTCGACAAAGTGTAGTAGGTACATTTTATCATAGCACCTCATTAGAAAGATTGTTGTGTCTGACAGAGCTTCTTCAATGAAATTTGTCACTCTACTAATGCTTCTGAGATAGCCTTGTATCCTATGAGACAAAAGGGTTCTCACTGTTTTTCTGGATAGTGTGATCAATAGTATGGGTGAAAAAGAAGACAATAGGAGATGAACTAAGGTGAGATAGAGAAAGGGAGCTGACCATGAAAGGGGTACCCAGCGATTGGAGTAACTGTATGGAGGAGAGAGAGACAGACAGTAAGAGCAGGGTGGGGGGATGAATAGTTGTGTAAATGGTTAGAAATAATAGAATGTTGTGGTTTGGTGTAATCAAAAATGAATGGCCTGAGGAAATGGAGGGAGAGTAAGTTACAAGACATATGGAGGAGGATATTAGCTGGTGGTGAGGAGCACAAGTGGTGGGTAGTCAGTGTACCAATAGTGAGATGTCAACAAGGGTTACTGTTACTCACAAAGGGGTGGAGCAGATTTGTAAGTGACCAGAGCTAAAATATTCTCTCGTTGTACAAGTGGCATAGTGCATCAACCAGGTGAGGGGGCTATAAATAAGAGTGTACCAAATAGGCAAGAGAGACAGCTGATGGGGATTAAGCAGGTACAAAATTAGCAAAAACTAGACAGAGATATAATATAGCCCAGCCTCCGTCATTACCTAAATTGTATTGCACATTTCATCCTGCTTGTATGGGTTGTCTTGCTTTCTCCTGCATAGTATGTCTCCAGTTGTTATAGTCCTTTCTCATCTCTTTCATTCATGCAACATTTCTTTATACAGTAGCTTTTCTCTACACATATCCAACACAGTCTCTTCTCTTAACATACTACATCTGGTGAAACATGCTCACATTTCTTTCATGTCTTCACAAATCTTCTGCATTCCAATCCATACAGTATTGCTATTTGTAAATTCACATCATACAATCTGCCCTTCACTTTGCTAGAGAAGCCCATTATTGCCGGCAGAAATAATAACACTAAACTTTTTCCAACTCATTCTTACTCTGGCTACTATGCTTTCAGAATACCCCTACTACAAGTTGCTCTCATGCAGATTGCAAATACTGTCAATTGCTTTGTTGAGGGGACCTTCCAGGCATTTTGAGAGGATTTATTTCCCGTGTGTTCTCAGAACATATTGTCTCTGGGCACAAGCCACTCACAAATTCTAGTTTTCTCTGTTAGCCTACCTGTATGTTCATTGTCTAACTCCTTTTCTGAATATTGCAAGCCATTTCTCTGATGGCAGCTTTGTTTTGTATCTTGTCCTACTTATTCAAACTTTAGTTTTTATTGAATTTACTTTAAGAGCTTTTACTTCCAGGTTCTGATTCCATATCTGAATCTCCTACAGATTCTCTTATAAGAAGTAGGTCATCAACATAGTGTCAGAGCGAGTGTGTCATTATAATTCTTCATGATCTTCTTTTCAGTGTGACATCTCAATTCTTTCTAGTACCCTTCTTAGTGATCCAGAAATCTTCAATCCTAGAGGACAATAATAAGCAAGAGGGTTGAGGACTGAATCCTGGTGAAAAAAACATATATACATACATGCAGAGAGAGAGAGAGAGAGAGGTGGGGCTGTAGGATGGTAGTAAGCACTTGACAAGCTAATTTTGAATCCTGTTGATGGTTCCCTTTTGTTTCATGAACTGTTTGTCTTCTCTTCCTTTTGTGGTCTTCTGTCAAATAGAGGGGTTGGACAAAATAATGGAAACACCTTAAAATTTCAAACAAATTTATTTTAAAAATGGGGTAGGACTGCCTTTGGCAGTAATTACAGCTTGAATTCTTCGAGGTATGGACTCGTACAAAGTTTGAATTGTTTCCAGAGCCATTTTTGTCCATTCTTCAGCTAAAACAGTCTCCGGTTCTTGTAGTGATGATGGTGGAAGATATCAACTCCTTACTTGTTTTTCTAAAATGCACCATAAATGTTCAATAATATTGAGATCTGGTGACTGTTGTGGCCAGATAAGATGTTCAACTTCACTAGAATGTTCCTCGTGCCATTCAGTAACAACTTTAGCCGTGTGAATTGGTGCATTATCATCCTGAAAGATTGCGTTTCCCTACAGAAACAGTTCCACAACAATAGGATGAATTGGATCAGATAAAATGCTTAAATAGTCTTGACTATTCTGCATTGAAAGGAAACCATTATGCCAGCAAATTTCCAAGATATAGCCTCCTCTTTCCTTCCCCCCTGCCCAACTTCACGGATCCTCCTCCATATTTAACAGTTGGGGGAAGGCAGTCTGGGTCAAATGCTTTGTTTGGCTGTCTCCACATGTATATTCAGCCGGTGGTAAAGGATTACTCGTCCAAGAAAATAACATTCTTCCACTGCTCTAGGAACCAATTCTGTAGGTTTTTACTCCACTCTAAACACTTTGCAATGTTTGTTTTTGAAAGTAGTGGTTTTTCTGATTGCAGCCTTCCCATGAAATCCAGCTTTGTGCAGCTCCTGGCAAACAGTTTTTGTGGAAACTGGGTTCTTGAGGCGCAGTAATTTTGGGAGCTGTACTTTTGTGATCCTTTCTAACAATTCGTGTAAGAGTCTGACAGTCCCTATCTGAAAGTTTTGGTTTTCTTCTGGAGTTTTGTTTCAACGAGGAGGTTTTTGCCTCTTTCTCAATGGCTGTCATTACTTTCGAGACAGTACTTCTTGATACACCAAACATTTCGGCTGTTTTCATTACACTAGTTACAAGTTTTCATTTTAATGACACCTAAAACAACAGTCAAAAAATTATATTAGTAACCAAGTATTTATTTTAATTTTAATACTGTTTACATATTTATCATTGTTTAGCATCCACTTATCCGTGAGTTAGGCAGAATTTGTTAAGGCGGATTGTCTTTGGCCAGATGTGTTTACACAAAAGTTTGAAAACAAAAGACACTTTTGAGTGATGATGGCACATGTTTACGACTATTGTTTGATGTCGAAACTAGGAGACACAGGCACATGTGTATGTATGTTAGTATACACAGATAAGCTTCTTTCAGCCTCCATCTACCAATCCACTCAAGGTTTGGTTGGCCCATGTCTAAGTAGAAGATGCTTATTCAAGGTACCACACCATGAAACCATGTAGTTTGGGAACAAACTTCTTAACTTAACTGCACACCCTTATATTATATAATCATTCTCTTTTACAACTTTTACAGCTATACTGAAAAATGAAAGACCTTATGCAATAATAATTTGAGATTTTAAGATCCCATGTAATTATTCATGTGTAATGCACACTTTCCAGATTTTTTTAAACCTAAAAATCATGGATGTGCATTACCATTTTTCCATATCGTTTAAACGATAATTGTATTTCATAAATGTACATATAGGATTGGACTGCTCACAGTTGTTTACTATTTTACTAACATATCAAAATTAGAAATGATATGTAAAAAAAAAAAGAAACTGCAAAGTGACAAATGTACTTTTTTTTTATACATATTGTTTGCTACATACCACAATTTGTCTATACATACAAATAAACTCTGCTATAAGAACACATTCAATAACCCGCTATAATAGGTAATAACACAATGGTGTTCTGGCTATGACCATTTAGTTAATATATTATGTAATAAGCTTAGATCAATTACATCAATATATCTCCTTTTATTTTATTGGTTTTAGAATATTAAGTAATATATATATATATATATATATATATATATATATATATAATATATATTGCATAATTGAATGCTTTAGTTTTTCTTTTCTTTTTTCATAAATCTGAAGCTATTGCAAGATCCCAAATGATAATTTTTAAAAAAGATTGATAAATAGTAAGGGGGACTAAAACTCCATTCACAACACATAGTAAAATTGGGGGGGGGGGGGCTGAAAAGTTCCTGGCTTTAAGGATATCGCAAAAGGCCCGGTTGGAGGCTCAACCTTCTAAGTTCTTTTACAGGGCTTCAAAAAACTGAAGGACCACTGCAATAAGTATGTGAATCTGAGAGGGGAATATGTTGAATATAATCATAATTAACTGATCCTCCTGTATTTTCTTTTACTCAAAGCCAGGAACTTTTCGGCACCCCCTCCCCAGTGTGTGTGTGTGTGTGTATTGTTATTTTAGAAGAATAATTTATAAACTGAGATGTATATCGCTTTCCTGATGTGCATTAAAATCAAAGCAATGTCTAATATCTGCTACAAGATGTAATGACTTAATAAAATGGAGCTTTGTGTTTCAAAACTTAGTTATCTAAAGATTATTTTGAAGAAAAAAAGAAAAGTTGGCTTTGAAAAAAATTTTCAGTGTGACAACATGCAATGAAAATTATTAAGTTAATGATTTTAAATAGATTATTATTATTATTATCATTATTAAAGTGGTGAGCTAACAGAATCAATACCGTGCCTGACAAAAATGCTTAGAGATTAAATTCTACCAAAATCAACTTTGTCTTTCATCCTTTCAGAGTCGATAAAATACCACCCCAAATTCTTAGGTTGATTTGATCAACTTGCCTCTCCCCCCAAGAATTGCTGGCCTTGTGCCAAAATTTGAAACAATTATCATTATTAAGGCAACCATCTGGCTGATTCATTATTACGCCCGACAAAATGCCTAACTGTATGTGTTCCGACTCATTACATTCCAAGTTCAAATTTCGCTAATGTCAGATTTGCCTTTCATCCTGCTGGGTCGATAAAATAATTACCAATCAAGTGTTGAGGTTGGTGTAATAGATGTGTCCCCCTTCCCTCAAAATTACTGGCCTTGTGCCAAAATATGATGCAATTGTTATTGAGTGCCGTTTTCCTATCTGAACACCATTATTAAAAACATATATTTTATTCATTAAGCTAACATTGCTGACAGCCAGACTGTATAATTATCTATACGAAAGTTTCCAGAAGAGAAATTTATGAATGGAGACGTATGGCTGTCCTGTGATAAGAGTTAAACAAGATCAAAGCAACTACATATATTTATAACAAGCCGTAATGAATTTTAATGTGGAATCTCTGGCATTCAAAATTTAGAAATCTGGAGACTGTTTTGAAAACAAAATAAAAAGAGAACGATGCATGACTCACCTATTATGAAGGATTTATTTATTTGTTTATATATAATTCAGGAAAGCCAATTTAATTTTTACATATCCCATTAACACTGGTTCCATTTTAATTATGCTACTTTTCCAAAAGGTTACCCTGAAGAAAAGTCGGTGTATATTGTAGACAAGGTATATATTTTCTGGTATTTCATTACTCCAAAATAATGGTCTGCATTATGCATGAATAAATATTATAGTTGATATTTTTATAAAATGACTGTGTGGTTAAAAAATCCACTTTTCAAACACATGGTTCTGGGTTCAATCCCACTCTACTACACTTTATTAGGCAAATGTCTTCTACTATAGCTTTGGACCAACCATTGCCTTATGAGAGCCTGTTTTGTGTGTGTTTTTTGAATTTATCTTACACTACTTGGCAACCAGTATTAGTTTGTTTATGTCCCTATAACTTAGTGGTTATAGGCAATAGTCAGTTCAGCAACAAGAGGCTGAAAGAATAAGAAGTAGACTTGGAGCCGATTTGATCAAGGAAGTCCTTCTAAACTGTGCCACAACATAGTGAGTGAAGCATGTAAAAAATATATAGGTAGATTGATAGCCAGAGGTATAGATATATTACAAAAATATATCAATGTATGTATACAGTTTTTAAAGATAAAGCTAGTGTTTATATATAGTCTGTTGAATTTATACCAAGTTGATATTTTATCATGGTTAAATAATGTTTTGTTTTTTTTATGAAAAGCAAAATCAGCTCTGGCAGGTTTTGAACTCAGAACTGTGAGGTAGCAACTAGATTCAGTGAAAACAAAAATAATAAATAACAGCAGTATATTACCAACTTTAATTCAAACCAACCATATTACTCCCCCTTTTAAGAAATCAACTCTTCCATAATAGTATTGCCCACACTTTTTCACAGGTTTTGGATGACATATAAATCAGCCTCTTGGCTTTGCTTAGTGTTTGTAAATTTTTTTCCTATACTCTGTGGAAGATGCCGAATGAATTTGCTTTTTATGATGACTTGTATTTTTATTACTCGTACCCCATTTGCAAATTAGTTTGTATTTCTTTACTTATTTGTTTATTTATCCATAAAATATATTTTTTAATATACACTGCACAATTTCAGCTATCTCCTAAATATTCAATTTTTATTGCATTTGAAAGTTTGTCATTAAATATAACATACAGACATGCACTTTAATTAAGTTTTTAGTTCATATCTATTAATATACAGTTATTGTATTCTGTTGTTCATCTACAAACTGTGTGCTTCACTTATGTCTTAACTTTGACACTGTTTATTATGTATAAACAAGAAACACTTATGTGTTAAATTATTGTACTGGAGGAGGGCAAGGGGGGTTCATGGTCTCTTATCAAATTTGTCACTAAATATATACACAAATAAGTTCCTATTATAACCTGGAGACTACTTTACCTGCCTGTTGTATTTGTAATTTGACTACATAATGTATTTTGTACACTTGTAATTCATTGTACTTTTAGTACTGTCTGCTGGTGCTTGAAGTAGTTGCAGTTATTTCATAATAATGGTTTTATTATCCTTGAGGTTGGTGAATGGCATAGTCACTAGTCATAGACAAAATGCATGGTAGTATTTTGACTTGAGGTTGGGGTAGGTCCCTTTCTATTTTGTGTTCAAATACTGCTAGAATTAAATTTGCTTTTCATCATTCAAAAGTCAATAAAATAAATACCAGTCCAGTTGTGGTATTGGTTTAACCCTTTACCTGTCCTGTGTATCACATGGGACATATTTCTCTGGGATTTACAAAAGGGAAGTTTTATATTATGTAGACCATATGAAAAAAGAGCTGGCTAAAAGTCTGAAAACAAGTGTGGGTGTTTAGGGCAAACTTATGAAAATGCTTTGGACAACCAAAGGGTTAACTGACTCTGAAATGTAAGGCCTTGTGGCAAGGTTAGAATTTACTGTTATCCTTTATTTTTATCATGAGTATCATAGTACATAGTTGACTGCACCACCATGAATTGTCTGAGCCCGGTTTTTATTCACACCAGGAACTGCATCTCTCTATGTGAAAAGTCTTCGCTATTCCAACTTTAATTCCCACATTACTAACAGAAATATAATGGACATAATTTTCATGCCTGTATGAACAACAATTGTCTATTGCAGCACTTACTCCAGCCAATTTTCATTATTCATAATCTTTTTATATTATCCAGGCACATGGTAACACCCCAATACAGGGGCAACAGCAGCAGCAACAACAGCAGCAGCAGCAACAGCAGCAGTTCCAACGGCTCAAGGTTGAGGATGCTCTATCCTACTTGGACCAAGTTAAACTACAATTTGGTACTCAACCACAGGTCTACAACGACTTCTTGGACATCATGAAAGAATTTAAATCTCAAACGTAAGGGGATCTTATTTGTTTACCTTGTAAATTTATAATGGATATTCCTGAACTTTGAAACAAAAGGGAAAGTATTCATTTACTTATTTAGATTGTACACTTGTCTTTTTTTTTTTTTTTTTTTTTTTTTTTTTTTTTTAGCATTGATACTCCTGGAGTGATCAACCGAGTATCAAACTTGTTCAAGGGGCATCCAGAGTTAATAGTTGGTTTTAATACATTTCTTCCTCCTGGCTACAAGATAGAGGTGCAAGCAAATGAAATAAATGTCACTCAACCGAACCAGCAAGTTGTTTCCATTACCAACAGTGCTCTACCAACATCAACCCCAGGGCCAGGATATACAGTGAGTAACTCTACTTGTTTTTTCCTTCCTTCATCTTCCTTAATTCCTACTTCACTTATCTTCATTTACTTATTTAGTTTGTCCACTTGTCTTTTAAATTTACAATGTTGTTATACTTAGCAAAGTAATTTCTTCATTAGTTTTACCTCTGCTTTTCCATGCTTGGATAAGTTGGGTTAAGATCTTGGTGTACAGCCAGATGCCTTTCGTATCTCTTACCCTCATCTACTTTTCAGAGGAGAGATTTTATTCATTATTCTATGTCTTTGGAAGCACAGAGCCATTGAATGATTTGTTGACATGAGAAATGGCTTCACTGCTTGCAGCTCAGTGATTTTTCACAAAAATGCAATTGTGCATGCACACACATACACATAATGAAGGCACATGGCCTAGAGGGGGATCTCAGTTCCCAGGCTGGGCAGTACATTATGTTCTTGAGCAAAACACTTTTTGTGTTGCTCTGTGTCACTTCAACATCTGATGTATGGAACACCATGCACCTGTATAGACAATGTCAGTTTGAGGGAGGGAGGGAGTTAAATGTGCAGCACAAACATTTGATTATAAACCAATCATTTGTGCAGGTTGTTCAGTAAGAAATTGCAGAACATTTACTTTGTTTACAAGACAGTCCACAAAAAAAAATGTGAAAAGTTTCTTGTATTAGATAAGTCAAATATAATGATTATCGTTTTTGGTGAAGTGATGGTAGCAGCTAGGTTTGTATTTCAGCATAAATTCTAAATTAAGTCCGTTAAACTTCTAATGTGCAGCTCTCAGTAAAATGCCATATACTAATTAATAGTGCGTGGTTGTTAAGAAACTATTTTAACTGCAGGCCAGCCATGTATATATATATATATATATATATATATTACAGAAATGATTAATTTTTTTTCCTATGTAGATCTAAAATGTCAATCCTTAATTTAAAATGTAGAGTTGTAGATATATTCCATTGTCTTGTCTTTGATAACATGTATGATTTTATTTGGTCTCTAGAAATAGCTTTTTTTCAGTGTTCTGATATTGTCTCTCTTGGTGTTTGTTCTGACTCCCTGCACTCATAGTTCAAATTCTGTCTCTGTCAAGTTTGCTTTTCATTCTTTTGGGCTTCCCCTGTCTCTTACTCTCCCATGCATTCTTGTAACTTCCACCAACCCATACTCCTGGTTCTTCTGCCTCCCAATTCACTTCAACTCAATTATACCTTGAGAGTTCACCCTGACACTTCATACCACTATTTTTATTTCTCTTATCACACCTTCACCCCTATCTTCTAAAATATGAGTAGCTGTGTGGCTTTTCTGCAGCAAGAAGCCTTCTCTACTCTGGACCCTTCTCTCATTAACTCCGCATCTCCTTGCATAAAGCCACTCTTCTTGGAGATTTCTAGTTGTGCAAGCTGCTCTAGTACTGGTGGTGTGAAAAAGTAACCAGTGCACAACTGTAGAGTGGTTGGCATTCGGAAGGGCATCCATCCATAGAAACCATTCCAAAGTAGGCACTAATGCAGAAGGCAATTCTTAGATGACCTGTCAGATTCTATTGAACTATCTCACCCATGCCACCACCCTGAGTACCTTTTAGAAAAGTTCACTCTACTGCATTTGGTCCAGGTCCCCAGTTTGAGGGTATCTTTTGAATGCCCCCCCCCCCTTACACCTTGTGAATTTTAAGAGCTTCATATCCACCTACCTCTTGGATACTTTCAGTATTTCTTCTCATTTCCCACATGTCTTTGACAAAATTCATTGTGCTCTCTGTTTAGGCTAGATACCCTACATATGTACTTCTATGTACTAAAAGCAAAACACACACAAAGCCCCTGCCATGTTACGTTTTTTTTTTTTTTTTTTTTTTTTTCTCCAACACAATACCTGTTTAAAAGTCTATTTTAAAATTAGTTTGGAGACAACTAAAAGGATTGTTGAAAGGAAAGATATTCAGCAGGAAAAAATGAGTAAAGAAGGCAAACATGATCTATCTCCAAACTCTGCTATTTCTCTGTTTTGCTATTGTTTGTTGTCCTATCTTAATTAAGTCTACCACCTCCCTTAGCACTTGTTCCTGTTGTTGACGTTGGATCTTAGCTACTTTAACACACTTGAACTTTCAAACTGTGAAGAAAGAAAAATGATAGAAAATATGTAGCAATTCACACAGACCTTTATCAGAAAATCAGACTTTTTACCTAATTCCCTACCATTCCTCTTTATCTTGCCTCTGACATCACCCCACTATCATTACTTGACCCTTGGTGGGTGGGGGGCACACAAGCACACTATAGAAATGCATTTAGTCACATATTTTAACCTTTGTTTGTGGAGAAAGCCACTTAAAATATACCTGACCACTGATTGTGTTAGAGATTGTTATATTTGCAAAAAAAAAATTAAGATTGAGAAGACTTTCACATCTACAAAATAGACATTGAATAAGGTGGCTTGGAAAAAAGGTGTCTGAGAAATGATTCTTGGCAGCATACTGTGAGTATTGTTGTGGTTTGACTTGCTAAAAAATAGCAAGGAAATCTCAAATCACACCACAAAAAAAGTTAGGACACTGAGTAATGTAGTCACTGATACGTAAAAAGATAGTGGTCATTGCTATGACATCTGCTTAATTAGGTATAATTAGAAGACTGAACAGCATATGTACCTCTATATACTAAAACCAAAAGCCCCTAACGTGTTTTATCAAAAAATATTGAACACTGTTGTTCTTTCCTCCCACTCCACACAAAAATATTTTTCTTTTACAAGCCATATTTTAAAATTGTATTTTAAATCGAAGTTGCTACCATTAGGCAGATGATACTGTATAGATTTAGTATGCAATTCATTTGTATTTTTGTCTTTTTTCAAATCTCAGTGTATTGTGTTATGACTTTTTTTTTTTTTTTTTTTTTTTTTTTTTTTAAATTCCAATTCAGAAAAATTTGACCAATAATGTCCCTGGTTCTTCTCCAAATGGCTGTGCTACAAGTCAGCATTCTCAGAACCAATCTTCAAGAGTCGGTGCAGACATGCCGACCACCAACCAGCACAGTAACCCTCAAGGTCAACCAACAAGTCAGCCAGTAGAGTTTAACCATGCCATTAACTATGTTAATAAAATCAAGGTTCGTTTATCTTTTACTTGTTTGTCATTAGACTGCAGCCATGCTGCAGCACCACCCTGAAGAATTTTTAGTTGAATGAATCGATCCCAGTACTTGTTTTTTCTTAAACCTGGTACTTATTAGTCTTTTACCGAGCTATTAAGTTACAAGGACATAAACACACCGACACCTGTTAAGTGGCATTGGGGTCAGGGTTAGGGTTAGGCTTCTTTCAGTTTGCATCTACCAAATCCATTCACAAGGCTATAGAAGACACTTGCCCAAGGTGACACACAGTGGGACTGAACTCTGAGCCATGTGGTTGGGAAGCAAGCTTCTTACCACACAGCCACAGCTATATTCTTTGTGGTGCCACAATCTTCCATGATTAACTTTGTATGTATCAAGATAGTTTGTGTGAGTTAAGGTTACACTTCCCAGAGAGAGAGAGAGAGAGAAGTACGTAACTGGCTCAATCTGCAGTGTAACCTCTTTGTACTGTCACTAGCCAAAGTGCTTATTTTTCCGTGGTCAAGTTCAATGTGAACATGTAAACATTACATTTGATAGAGCAATCTGAATATTAAAGGGTTAAATCTTTTCATGGAGGCATCATTTTGTAGTCTGTGTTTCTCTCCAATTTCACAACTGTTAAATGCTGAGATATAACCCAACTCAGTATCTTCTCGTAACATGATTGGAGTAATAAGAAAAAATAAGTTGATAAAGAGTACAAGGTAATGAAATAGAATACTTGTAGAGCTTGTGAATTAAATTGCGTCCAGCGCAATTAAACTATCCTTATAGTCTCTGCTGAAATGAAAAGTAACTTGTGTTGAAACCAGGATAAACTGAGTGAATTTTATCACCCTGGGTAACAAATGTTTCATAGGTAAAATACTCAGATCAAGAAAGGGGGCATTATTATTACATGTTATGAAAACTAGCATTGCAGTTAATAGTGTTTATAGTCACATATCAGATGTTTATGATGATGTTGACAATTTGGATTGTTGAAAGCACAAATTACAATTTACTTAACTATTGTAATATGCTCTTTCATAAAAAATATGCTGTCTGGTACAGTTTATCTGTCAGTAAACTACTTTGAGGACAGTCTTATGCTCAAAAGAAAATTTATATGCAGATTGTTAAAACCTTCAAATCTAACTTGTAACATGAGGAAAATTTATACACACGTAATTATTTTTAATGACTTGGTAATTAATAGGACAGTGGTGATAGCCATATCAGTAGACCAGGCTATATGGTTCTCTCAGTACTAACCACAAAGTTTACCAATATTAATTTCCATCTTTTATAAGATTAATAGTATACAAGTATCTCAGGTGTTTTAGAAGTGTTGGGTTCCTGAAAATCGTTCTGTAACATGGAATCCTATAGTGCAGAAATCTATTTATCCATTAACTTTCATGGTTTTAGGAATGTAAAAGTAATGCTTCCATGAGGGACACCTACATTTGTACTATCTGGATTTTAAACCTATGTCCCTTGTTTACAAAACTTTTTTGCCTCATAATAGAGATGTTAATATTCCTGGAAACTTTCTTGTTGAAAATTTTTTCTCCCCACTTTGCCTTTATTGAAATATCTACACACACATTAACTGTATTAATATGAATATTGGCTTTGTTTCTATAGAATAGATTCCAAGGCCAGCCTGAAGTCTACAAAGCTTTCTTGGAGATCTTGCACACCTACCAGAAGGAACAAAGAAATTTGAAGGAAGTTAGTATTGTATTTTATTTTCATTAATGTAAAATGATTTTAATTCTATAAAATCAACATGAACATCCCTCCTCTTCTGCCAATTTTTTCTATATCATTAGCATTAGGCTTTTGTATACACTTGTATTGCAAGTGTTGTCTGCAGTAGTCACTTGCACTCTGTTTATGCATGCACACATACCCTTAGTCACCTTTATTGTCTTTATATTAGCTTTTACATTGTCAGGCAAAAGGCTTACTCTTTTACTTGTTTCAGTCATTTTTGACTGCGGCCATGCTGGAGCACCGCCTTTAGTCAAGAAAATCGACCCCAGGACTTATTCTTTGTAAGCCTAGTACTTATTCTATCGGTCTCTTTTTGCCGAACTGCTAAGTTACGGGGACGTAAACACACCAGTGTCAGTTGTCAAGCGATGGTGGGGGGGACAAACACACACACACATATATATATATATACACGACGGGCTTCTTTCAGTTTCCGTCTACCAAATCCACTCACAAGGCTTTGGTCGGCCTGAGGCTATAGTAGAAGACATTTGTCCAATGTGCCACGCAGTCAGACTGAACCCAGAACCATGTGGTTGGTAAGCAAGCTATGAGGAGTTTTAATACTTCAGTGTCTGCCTGGAAATTTTTCTCCTAACTGCTTCTAATCAGTTCTGATTGGAGAGTGGAGAGACTGAGTGAAAAAGCAGTTGGATTTCAATGAAGAAGAAATTTTAGGTGTCTTCAAAATATTGTCGTTTCTTATTTTTTCCTTTTGATTCAGGGTATCAATCAACCTGGCTGTAAACCTCTCACTGAAGCGGAAGTCTACTCCCAGGTGGCTAGATTATTCCACAATCAGGAAGACCTTCTCAAGGAGTTTGGTCAGTTTCTTCCAGATGCCAATGGTTCTTCATATATAAACTGTGTAAGTATTTTGACAAAGGCTTACCATCTCTTTTAAGGAAACGCAAATCTTATAGCAAGTATATTATTCTCTGGACCCAGTGTTCACAGCTTGTTTGTACTGGTCATCTGCTGTCGATTCATTGCCTCCTATAAATAGTCACCATGGATGGATAGAGCTCTGTTGTTGAAAGAAGTAGTGGTTGGTGGGATGTGTAATTGTTTAAAGTGCTGGACTTAATGTCTATGAATTTAACCTTTTGGCATTTAAACCTGCCGTATCCAACCCAAATATTCTACCTGCTCTATGTTCAAACCAGCTAGATTTGGCCTCTCACATAAAATAAACAATCACATCATTGAAATCTTAAAGCTATGAGATATGTGATTAATTCAAAACAGTGTGAATAAATAAGCAACCACAAAGGATATACCGTGGTTATCTAGTACGTCCTTCATAATAATGAAATCCTTAGCAGTACCCAACAATCCATTGGGTTGAGCTGCATTACTTTGTAATGTTTCATTTCTGTGTTATTTTGGGGTGCAATTTATATAAATACAGGTCCACAGCCATGTACTGGGGACAATTGTAGCAACTATAACCTGCCTCTGCAATTTTGGGGGGTTTTTTTTTTTTACAATGTGAAAAATCTAAAATATTAAACACTGTTGTATTTGTGTCATAAATAAAACGAAAACCTTTTCTTTTTACATCAGTCGTCTTCACCTCAGCAAAGTGATTCTCCTTTGAGTGTACGGAATGATCGGACCTCTAGTGTTAAAAAACCTGGAATAAATAACAAAACTCAGAATAATAAAAGCAGTTGCCAGTTAAGACGTACTCCAGCTAGTCAACAGCCTCCAACTAAGGTAAAACACTTTCTTTCCTCTGTTATTCTATTTTAACATTATGGTGTGTGTGTGTGTGTTTTCAAAATTAACTTTACATTTTGTCCTCTCATCATAAGCTTAAATACAGTAGATGGAGTGGGGCATATAAGACAGTATGATAGCCACAGAAATAGTTGATTACTCAAAAATATCTAACAGTTATTTAGATTCAACTTGGATTAAACATTCTTTTTTTTTTTCCCTCCTCTACTGAAATCCATTCAGTTGACTAATCTACCTCCTTTTCTTTGTCCTTCTCTAAATATAATCATTTACCTTTTAAAGTGAATATTCATTATACATAGTTTAATCCCCTTTTTCTATTTGTTTTCTGTTTGCAGAAATTAAAACCTAGCAGTTTAAAAGATGTTTCATTAGCTGAAGCTGGAAAATACGGCACGCTAAATGAGTTTGCCTTTTTTGATAAGGTACACATTCTCTCTTTCTCTCTCTCTCTTATATATAAATGTATATATATATTACTCACTAAAACGATATCCGTTTCCTAATTTAAGCATCAGACTAATAGACTGATCAATTTTGTTTTTGTTCCCTTGTTTTTAGGTGCGAAAGATCTTGAAAAATACTGATGTCTATGAGAACTTCCTACGCTGTTTGGTACTATTCAACCAAGAAGTACTTTCTAGAGCAGAGTTGGTTCAGATGGTGCAGACATTTTTGGGGTGAGTATCAGGGAAAACAGTGTGTGTGTCTGGCATGACAATTTGCTCCATCCTCACATTTTCTTTGCCTGCTCATTGAAGAGATAAGATATTACCTTTAGGAACAACCTACAGAAGTGAGAGACTAAATGAGATTGAATCCTCATCTTGAAATAAACTAACTCTACTGCATTTGTGCTTTCTTTTTTTTTTTTTTTTTTCTGTTTTCACATCTGTGTAATATGAGATGTGATCCCTTGCCCAGTCTAACTCCTGCTAGCATGGAAAGTGGATGAAGAACAATAGTGTCTGTGCAAACGTGTGTTGTATATTTTTGTGTGTATCTTGAAAGGATATTTAAGTAGATTTATAGGTATATACAAGTGGTGTCATGGAATATGATACCATTTGTACTTTAGAATTGTGCTAGATATATTCACTCCTAAGGAGACCTGACAGTGGTCTGCCTATGATCAAATGTCAATGTAAAAAGAAAATACATAAAAAAAATTTAAGTAGGTTAAGTTGCCATGGGGACAGGAAATCATCCGACATTCTCAGTTCTTTTTCTTAAAGAGCTCCGACTGAATTGTTATATATTTTCTCTTCGCATGGTAACCTAACATGTGCGGTTGTAGTGTGTGATATCTTCAACTTTGATCTGCCCATCTTGTGACCTTTGACTGAAAGTGATCTTAATATTGGTTATGTTGAGCAGTCCATGTAATAGACATTGTTCTATGCCTCAGTCTATTTGCCTGACGCAGTTGAATAAGTGTGGTAGGAAAAGTATCCTATTACGAAAGCAGTTTTTTCCAACAAAATCCATTCCACTGATGCTGGTGTAAGTGTTTGTTTGATATTCTAATATGTGTATATTACATGACGTTTTGTGAGGTACCATATGCATTATATGCCATGTGTAGAGCTTTACATCCCCACTCTCAAATGACTGTTTATAATGATTTTTTTTCCAAATCCTGTTGATTCTAGGAGGCATCCTGAGCTGAATAAATGGTTCAAAGACTTTCTTGGTTATAAAGAATCTGGTAGCAACGTCGACCCTGTTCCACACTCGGCGACTGGTAAAGAGAGAATTAGTGGCGACTTAGCCATGGAAATAGGTAAGTACTTTTGTTTTGTTTAGTTTTTTGTGAATTTGTAAAATCTATCAGTTCTGTCTACTCTCACTGCACTCCTTGTGATTCATCTCTGCATTTTGGAGTGTGTGATATTTCTGGGTTAACAGATCCTAGGAGCAACACCTAGTTATATGACCAACTGTTTGTGTGCTAAACTTCTACTATATCAGAGCTGATTTTTGGCTACCCAACGTTAACTGTTGCATAATGTCTACTTCTCAGTCTCTGTTCTTGCTGTTTGGTTCCAGTTTTCCAACTGACCAGTCGGTGGGGTGGCAAGAATAGGGTATCTAAGTCAATGTGTCTGTCTTCTTTTAGGGTGTAGTTTGAGAGAAAATTGGATTCCTCTTTGAGGTATCACTTGTGTTATATAAACAGACTAGTTTCTCTGGTAATGACACTAGTTGCAGGACCTTCGGGTTCACTACCTCAATGTCTTGGGTCCTTTGACACATCACTAATTTTAAAGCCAACTACAAACCTAAAATGCTAGAAATAGCAACCAAATCTCTTTGATTGCCTCACACTATCTTTTAAAAAGATCACATTGGATAATGTCATAGATACTGTTTGGTGTTGGTCATGACTAGAATGGCTTTGATCAGATGAAGTCTAATTATGCGTTAATTCTTCCATTGCCGTTTTTCATGGTACCCTTTGTGTTCTATTTCTGTTGCAGATTTTTCAACGTGTAAAAAGTTTGGTGTCAGTTATCGTGCACTTCCTTCATCGTATCCACAACCCAAATGTTCGGGAAGAACTCCATTATGCAAAGAAGTCCTCAATGATACCTGGGTCTCATTCCCATCATGGTCGGAAGACTCCACATTTGTCACGTCTAGAAAAACTCAGTATGAAGAACATGTCTATCGATGTGAGGATGAGCGATTTGAGGTATAACATCTTAAGTTGGAAGTCTGTGTGTCTTGTCACTTTCATTTTTGTAGAATTTTCTTCTCATTCTTGTTTGCTTGCTCTTCCTCTTTCTCTCTTGCTTTCTCTCTCTTTCTCTCTTCCTCTCTCTCTCTCTCTCTCTCACGCAGACTCTCTTGCTCTGTATCCTTGTCTTAACATGTAATGATTGTAAATGAGCATCACCATCATACAAGTAATGTTCTTCATTTCCAGCCTTCCTTGAGTAAACATTACCTTACTTGGAAACAAATGAGGGTTGGCAACAGCCAAGGCATCTGGCCGTAGAAAATTTGGTTATGTTGCTTCCCATCGAAGTGATTTTAGGTTCAGCACCTTGGGCAAGTGTCTTCTGCTATAGCCCTGGGCCAACAAAAGTATTTTAACTAGATTTGGTTGACAGAAACTGAAAGAAGTCCATGTGTACTTATGTATTGGAAATTGCTCAGCTACAGGCAGTGACATGGCTGTTATTTCCCTTGTCAACCAGTTATTTGATTGCTTTGCACATTTTTGTGGGATTAAAATATCACTTAGCTAAAACTAAACAAAAAGTGTTTGCAACAGGAGAGGCATCCAGCTGTAAAACAATTTAATATATTTATTTTACCCATTCTAGCTCGGAAAAACCAAACATATATGGGTGTTACAAACATGTTTACTAATCTTGTTGACACAGATTTCTGTTTTACTCTTTAGTTTCTTCTCACTGCATGGTTATTGTAGGTTAGTGTCGGGGACCAATGCCTTGAGAAAGAGAATTCTCTTACCTTGTCTTAATAGTGTTTACATACTGTGGAAAAACAAGGTCAACATGTATACAATATTTCTTGTGAACATGTCTGGCCATTGTTCAAAGTATAGAAATTTGAGCTACAGTATCCATTGCATCAGTACAGTTAGATACCATTTTCTAGTCCTTTGTTGGCTGTATATGCAAGTGCTTGAATAGTATGAACCCTGAATCTTACAGGGTCCCAGATTCTAACATACTGGCTACTATATGGAAAATCTATATCAGCTGTTGCTCTTAAACAGTTGAGACTATATTTTGCAATTTATAATAAGCATATATCAATATGTTGGTTTGCATGCTTACTCCAATAAAAGTTTTTGAGGGCTCAAAAAGTGTCCAAGAATTGAACATATTTCAAACATTAGTGGAGGGATAGAATTCAATCAACTTTAGTTTTACTATATACTGGTATTTACTTAGTATTTATTATATCTATTTACCAAATATTTATTGTATATTAGTATTTACTATATATATATATATATATATTATTGGCATTATGCTGTGCTTGAGAAGACCTATCAAGCTAAATGAAATCAGTCATGGCAGATACTGGTGTCAGGCAAATGGCATCTATGCTGGTGGCATGTAAATGCACCCATGACACTCTGAATGGTTGGCATTGAGAAGGGCATCTAACCATAGAAATCACACCAAATCAGGCTAGAGTCTGGTACAGTCTTCCAGCATGGACAACAGAATTGAATGATGATAATAGGTGTCTACTATATATTTACTATGGAGTAATGGTATACCAGTGTATACTATGTAGTCATTGTATTTTAGCATGTATTATGTCTATTGTATATCATTTGCTGTGTTTGTATAAATGTATGCATTGTGTATTGGTGTTTAGCATTTAGTTTAGCAATATTCTTGTGCACGTATATTAATTGTATATTGGATTTTACTATATATGCTGCTTTCTCTTTTTAGTTAGATGTTGTCATTGAAACCAATTCTGCAGTCATCAAAGTGCTTGAGACTGTACAAAAAAAATTATCCAGGATGAGTCCTGAAGAAGCGGCTAAGTTTAGGTTAGACAACTGTTTAGGTGGAACATCTGAAGTTTTACACAGAAAAGCCATTCATCGGTGAGTATTGATCAACAGAAGTTAATTAGATTGATTAGTCTTTTGATTGGTATTGACCTGTTTAGACAATTCGTTTTTTACATGATTCCCTTTCATGTCTTCCATCAGGTTATATGGAGATAAGGCCCCTGATATAATTGATGGTTTAAAGAAAAATCCCTGTGTGGCTGTTCCATTGGTTCTAAGAAGGTGAGATACTGTGCCATTTATTTATTTGGATTGTTGTTTCTACTTTTAGTGTTATTGTACTTCAGTTGGTTGACGTTCATTATTATTATTTCAGGTTAAAAGCAAAGGAAGAAGAATGGCGGGAAAATCAGAAACAGTTTAACAAACTGTGGCGTGAGCAGAATGAAAAATTCTATTTAAAATCTTTAGATCATATGGGCATCAACTTTAAGCAAAATGACGTGAAGGCAATTCGATCGAAAGCTCTACTTAATGAAATAGAAACTCTTTATGATGAGGTTAGTTATTTTGACTATCTCTGGTCATTTACACGTCTTGGTAATTAAAAATCTTTTTTGTTTCTTTGGTATGTGATGATGACTGCAGTGGTAATTGTTTGTCTTTATATTTTGTAGCAAGCAGAACAATCGGAACGTAAGGATAACTTCACCCCTGGGCCTCACATTTCCTTTGTATACAAAGACAGGTCAACAATTGATGATGCTACATCTCTTATAGTACATCACATGAAACGCCAAGCAAGTAAGTAAATACTAAGATACTCTCTACACATGCCAATGTTTTATTTGTTGATTGATTAGTCCCAAGTTAGGTCTCTAGTCAAAGGTATTCCGGTCTTGACTTAGTCGATTATTTTACAAATATCTTTGAATACATTGTCAATTATGTCCTTCCTATTGAAAAGACAGGAGGGTGGGACAAGTCATTTCCTGTCTTGACAGTTTGGAGGTTCTTGCAGTTCTACTTACTAGCTCTGTGGGCACCTCATCTATCATGTTTAATGTACTTGCAGTTTGTATTTAAATGTCATAGTGGTTGGCTTCTGGGATAACTTTCAAAAATGTTTGTCCCTTAAAAAACACAAGCATTGAGTTGCATCATTTGATCAGAGTTAAGTTTTACTTAAAATTAGATTTTCTTTTTGTCCTCCTTCAGCTGAATGTTTATTAGAACGAAGAATATTTACTCTCTAAATTCTTGCAAATGTTTTTGTATTGTATACTAGCTATATTGTTTGTGTATGTGTGTATTTTAATATAGTGGTAGAAAACATAAGCTGATCCTTTTGCTGAAATTATACAGGGGTAAAAAATTTAGGATAACATCTTTGACCCCATGGTAATTTGCGTTGAATTGTTGGGTATTAGGTTACCATGTTTTTAACCTTTTCGAAAACAACCTTCTGCTGGTTCCCATTTTAAAGTGTTCATATATGAATTAACCCAACTACCACCAAAATCATAATTAAGAACCTTTTAGCAAGTTTGAAACCTCAGCTTAATGAATAAGCTTGTCATTTAAATGAGCTGTGCATTTCATTAGAATCTATTGTCCTTTCTTCCATGCTGGTATGAATTAGTGTTTCACTCATTACACATTCATCTTGAAACGAATAAATGTCCTCCCCAACAAAACTAAAGAAAAGTTTTTATTCATTCTTTGCTTTTGGCATAGCTTATCAGCACCTGCTTTATAATAAATACATTGTTTAACCTAACTACCAGCACCAGAGAATCTTCTCTGACATGTTGTCAACCATTTCTTCCTTTGGCATAGGTTTTACTGTAAAGACTTGGAGTATTTTTGTCTTTATCTTATCTGGAGGTTTCTCTAACAAGGCTCAAGTCTCCTTTGCATCCTACATCACTTCCATCTATTCCTTTCCTTTTCCTTATTCATCAACCCCTTCAGTTTAAAATAGGATCATAAAAAGGATTAAGTTGTTTATACTTCCACTTTCCTGTCATCTGCCACTTATTTAAAATTAAGATATTCTACAACTCTTTTATTTCGATTCAGGTATTTCCAAAGATGACAAGCAGCGAATCAAGCAATTGCTGTATCACTTCATTCCAGACTTGTTTTTCCTGCCTCGAGGTGAACTGAGTGATGATGAACAAGATAAAGATGATGGTAAGATTACTTGGGCAGTTTTACTTCAGCCAGTGTTAATGTAGTTTATACACATACATACATTAGTGGAACTTTATATTTGACAAAGGTCAGGCATCACAGCAGAGGTGTCCTTATTTTTGATGCCCATTTGAAAGAGGTAAAGGAGTTTCTTTACTGTGACTCTTCATTTCTACCAATACATCCCCACAGTGCAAGGATGAGATTGAGTGAGATACAAACGTAGTCCATGCTGTCCTCTAGAAACTGATGAGGTCACTCAGTTTGCTAAAGTTAGTAGCCAAATCTCACTCATTTTGCACCCTGCTATCTTAAATAGAAAAGATACATTGGATGATGTAGTCTTCAGCATACTGTGTGTGAAAAAAAAACAAGATGGTTATGGCTAGTGTGTTTGATCATAAACTTAAGATTGATTGCCATGTTGCTTATTAGTGATTAGTCTCTACACAAAATCCATATTCCAGACTGATGTGCAAGACTTTTAACAAGGAAATCTGATCTAAGTGCTCTCTCTTTTATATAGGAAGAATAGTTTGCTTCATTGACTCAGTCCATCTGTGCCATCTTCATGCATGAAGACCTCCAGGAGACTTTAATGTGTCTTGCCAATTAATGTGGTGAACAACTGAAGACATGGTTGCCATAAGGTCATCAAGACAGACTTGACATTGGTCACTTGGTCTAAAATATCTTAAATGTTCACAGAGATAATGTAGACTAATTTGAAATCCAGTCAGAGCTAGCTACCAGTAGATGAGGATAGGCAACTATTGAAGTACAGCTTCAACTGAAGGTTATCATCTTGGCTTGTAATGGTATAAGTAAAATATGGATTGTGTATAGTTTATTTAGCTTACTATCACCACAATCATCATTTAGTCCCAGGTTAAAGCAAGCTGGCAGAATTTTTACAGCACAGGGCAAAATGCTTAGCACTTTGTCATTATGTTGTTAGTTCAAATTCTGCCAGGGTTGATAAATGTACCAGTTGAACACTGGGGCTGATGTAATTGACTTATCCCTCTCCTGAAATTACTGGTTTTCTGCCAAAATTTGAAATCAATATTTAGTCCTGGGTTAGATCTATGGTCAGAGGTGTTCCAGCCTTGACTTAGCCAATTATTTTCCAAATAACTTGGATTACATTTTTACTGTTTAAAAGACACTAGGGTAGAACCTGAAGGAATTTAGCTGCTTTTTCTTTCTAATCAAATGACTTCAGAAGCACTGTCATTGCTTTCTACCATTGGTATTACAATCATGTATGGACATGTTAGGATTTACCAATGAAATGGTTATTAAGTTAAATGTTACTCTTGTAATTCACATTATTGAATGTTTAAATTATACTGTTCTTGAAATTGGGTATATAATCTACTTTATACTAGATTTTGTAGAGTCGTAATTAAGTGGCTTTTGTGTCACTCATTCTCTGATCTAAAGCGTTTTTTGTGCATGTTTGTTGCTTTTGTTAATTGTATTAATTGCATTCCACTTTGTTCGAGCAGACATGGATGTAGATGATGTTGACAAACCTGAGAAAGATGGTGGTGGCAGCAGTAGCAGCAATATCTTAACATCTTCCACTAATAACAACCATAATTCAGAAGTGAATTCTGAAAAAGATAAAAAATGTATAGAAGTGACTCCTGAAAAGCCATTATTAAATGGAAACTTTGATGCTATCCCACAAGTTGAAGATGTAAGTTTACAAGTGTGATGATATATTGTTTGTTTTTTATGTTGAGTTAAAACGATTTTACATTAAATTGAAAGATTACTCAATACTTTTTGTGAAGTATATATTCTTTAACAAGAATAGTATTTGCAGTGACTTGGAAGTTTTGACTTGCTTAGCCCTTCATCATCTGCTGAGGATAAGTAGGCTGAAGTTTTCTGAAGTCACTGTTAATAAGAGCAGTGTATTATAGAAGAGCCATTTCAGCCATTTAATATAAGGTGTTAATTTCAAATGATATTTATATCATGAAATGTTGAATTATTCATTGCACAGCTGCAGCCTGATCACTGACCACTTTGCTTCAATTGTTTAATAGTAGAATGATACTGATACATACAATGTTGTAAAGAAGCCAAAGAAAAAAAAAACTATATGGAAACTGAGGGTGACGAATGATGATTCACAAATGACTGATATCATAAGGTTAAAGGCAATTGCCATGAATACAGCAAATCCATAATTTTCTATGCTCAACACATTGAGAAGCAAGAAAAAAAAATCAAGGCCTTTATAAACTGGTTAACAGACTTAGTAATAGTTGCAGTGGAACCCTCTTCACAGGTCTACCTTGATAGTTTTGATATCTCCTGAAACAAATGTAAAATGAATTGAATAATTTTGTATGTTATTAGACAGGATGACTCTTCCATGATGTACTGGTTCAATTCAACTCAAGGTCTCTGATCGTATCAGAACTGCTGGTCAAATGCAACACTGGATGATATCAGCAAAAGAAAGATATATATCAGGGACGGCTCCTGATAGATTAAATATTTAATTTTAAGCATTTAAGTAAAGCTAAGTGAAGTCATGGCCAATGTTGGTGACATGAGAAAGGCACCCATACCAGTGACATATAAGACATGCAGTACTATCTATGGAGTGGTTGGTGTTAAAAATGGCATCCAGCCATGTCTCTGGTTTACCAGCTCCAGTAAACCGTCTAATCCATGCCAGCTTGGGAAATGGATGATGATGAAAGCAATATAATTGAAGGTTACTTATTGCATTCATGGACCAGCTTTCCAGCAGTCTCTCATAAAAAAAGAAACATTAAAATCAATTTGCATTCATACTTTAAGCGTGCACTGCATGGCTTATATATGAGATAATTTTGTTAATATTTGGAGGTGAAGTATTTTGTGTGTCTGTGTGCATAGTAATTGAATAGTTAGGGTGTTGGCTTTCAAACGCTCCCTCTCGCTACACTGTATCCTATATTAAAGAATACATTGCTTTGTTTTACAGTGTTTAACCTCAGTCAAAATGATATCGCTTTCCTTTAAGAAAGGGTCACCAGCTGCTACTAAAAGCAATTCTTGTCAATGTTTGGATTTGAATGTTCCTGTTTGTCTGATAAAATAGATATGAAACTAATTATGACACTAGATCAAAAACAGTTTTTCTAAAATGGAGATCTGAGTCTGTAAAATGGTATCCCTTTTCTATTGGTCCTTATCTGCAGTCATTAGTTCTTGATAATTAAACTTCAACTGTGGTTGGGAACTATAAGGAGATAAGATAAATTTAGTTTTCGACAACTTCCCTTGTGTTACAAATTGCTGTGTTGAGTGGAGGTGGGTGTGGAAGAAATCGGTACATGGCGTAATAGTGAAGCATTAGGCAAGGAAATGTCAGGGGTTTAAAGTAGTGAGCTAAAGGGGCTTCTTCACTATCCTTTTTTTTCTTTTCATACTCTTCTATCTATTAGCCACGTGTGTGTGTAAACAGTCAATATTACTGTGAAGATTGTGTGGGCTTAACTGAAGTTAATGAGGAACTATTTGAAATTGGGTTATTGTAATAGGAAGTTTTTTACTCCTTCAGACCCAGGAATTCCATCTCTCTCTCATATAAAATCCCCTATGTACTTTCTCATTTCTACAATTCAATCTAGCAGTATTGGTTTCAAGTCTTTTTACATACTTTCCAATAAGATATTTTTCTCAAGTGATTATCATGATGAACATAGATATGTTGCAGTAATCTCTCAGCAGTGCCAGAGAGAAGAGATAATTTAAAAATGAAAAAATGTGTACTTGTAGCATTACATTTGATCTTTTTATCAGATATTCCCTATTGTCCACATGTGCATGGTTTTACATTGTATGTGTGTGTGTGTGTGTATATATATATATATAAAACCTGTGTTTGTGTGTATATTATTTATTTGAAGTTGGTGAAACACCCTGTTCTTAAACATATCTGTAGGAACATACATGACAGTTAGAAACTCCGAATAACAATAGAGTGAATCTTTGTTTTACACTGTATATTGAAAGCATTCCCTCTTTGTGTTTTTTCGCACGCGTTTGTGTGATGTTATGTGAGCAAAATAGTGACAATGTTGATGTTATTTATAACCGTCCTGTAGCTTGCGATTTCATGAAGAGCAGCAAAATTAAAATGCCCTTCTTGAAAAATGTAGGTTGATGCCAGGCAGGGCATCTGGCCATAGAATACAACCTCAATGCCCCTTAAGTAATGTGTTTAAAACTTACATGTTAGGTCCAGTGTTGTTTGATTTTTGTTGCTTTGCATAAACACCTCCAGTGGCTAATTATGCATTATTTTTCTCTCTTCAGCAAGACTTGTATTCCTTGTTTTTTGTCAACAACAATTGGTACCTCTTCTTCCGGCTTCACCAATTATTATGTGATCGGTTGTGCCAAATCTACACTCAAGCTGTGAAAATTGCAGAGGAAGAAGCTGATGCAAAGAAGAAGGGTCGCAAGGAATCTACAGCCATAGCCCTCCGTCTCCGAGCTCAAAGTAAGAGTTTGTCTATTTCCAGGAAATTATTCGCATTGTTACTGTTATTTGAGGCAGTGTATCCTCTCTAAAGTCAATGAAGTAGTGTCCTTCAAGAAATTCTCCTTACAATAAGTACTGGGGTTGATGCAATTCTTTTCCTTAAGTCTGAGAAGGAACCATTCTGCTCCTCATCTTGCATTATCAATTTTAAAAGAAACTAGAATTATCTGCCACCAAATAAGTTTGAATTTCATGACTATAAGCATTGGCTGGGGTGATCATTAGTTTCCTGTATGCAGCAGAGACTCCTTTAAGATAGGGGCCGTATTGGATAAACCTTACTGGTTGAGTTGGTGATGGAAGCTACATATGTAAATAACTGGGATGACTGGGGCTTTATTTGACGCAAGACTTTTGGCAGTGTGTTGTATGGCAGACTTTAACATTATGGTTAGCAAGTATGTGTAGGGTTTGGATCAAGCCCAAGGTTGTGGTCGGTTGACAAACTGTAGAAGCCAGGGTGGATGGATTATACATGCAACTCGAAAGGTGCACAGTTTGTTGCACACAGTCATTGATTCTACCTGAGTTACATTAAGCTTACAGGTATCTTTGGAATATTCAGCAACATACATGCTAATTCAATGAATAAGCAGAAGCCTGATGCAGTCCTCCAGCTCATCAGATCTTGTTGAAACTAACAGCAATAGATTTACTTTATATATAATCATTGAATTTTATTGAAGCTGAAAAGGCTAAATTGGAGTTAATGAGGAAATATTTGAAATTGGGTTGTTGTAATAGGAAGTTTTTTTTACTCCTTCAGGCCCAGGAATTCCATCTCTCTCTAATATAACCAGACAGCCATGATAGTTGGTAATGTGAAATAATGTTTGTGAACTCTTTACAGTTGCAGTAAAATACTATTTGCTCTTTTGGTTTTGTGTGCTATTTTCTCCGCCTTATTTTGCACCTATGTGTTTGTATGTATGAGTTGAAGGTATGGTCAAGATTTAGCTTTTTTTTTCACAATCATTGTTCTGGGTTCAATTCCACTGTGCAGCACTGTTGGTTAGTTACTTCAACAATGACCTTGGATCAACAGAAACTGAAAGGTAGATACATCATGCTTGTAATTCCAGGGGCCCAGCCTTGTCATACACTGTCACTCTAAACTTGAGATTATTTCCATCTTTACTGAGCCCACTGCAAGAAATGACCAGCACAAAAAAATTTGTTATACTTGCAAAATATTCTGTTAATATAAATGATTTTATTTTTATTTTCTAGATGTAATAGAGCCAGATGAATATTACCCGTACTTTTTGGATATGGTGAAGAATTTGCTGGATGGTAACCTGGAGTCTAGTCATTACGAGGACCAACTGAGAGAGATGTTTGGGATTCATGCCTATGTTGCCTTTACTATGGACAAGCTGGTGCAAAATTTGGTCAGACAGGTACAATATTTTTTTAGAAATGTTTTCTTCCTTTAAGAATAACCATTACAAGCTCTGTAAAGCTTATTCACCTCTCTTTAAAATGAGACCAACTTGATAGCTTTAATCAAATTTAACTTAATTCTTTTCTTATGTGTAGCTTTGGGTTAACCCTGACGAAGTAGACTTTCGATTAAAGGCATTCCCAAAGACAGCAAGCTAGCAGTATCCATGTACCACAGTGTAAATGAAGAGAAAAATTGGGTTCAAGAGATATCAGATGTAGCATGCAAAAGAGAAGACTGCTGGTATTGTTATGTGATGCAAATGGATGAGAACAGCTGCATAAAGTGCTGATCTCTAATTGTGGTGAGACCCATGTGGAAAGGGTAGACCCAAGAAGATATGAGACGAAGTGGTGGGAAAGCATCTTCAGATGCTAGGCCTCATTGATAACAAGGGACCAAGACTTATGGCTTGAGAAGCTGAGCCAAATCCTAGCCATCTATACATAGACATGTCCCTTTGTCAGCAAGGAGGTCCTTGCCTTGTGCGGCCCACAGGTGCTGGTGCCATACAGTGTCACATACAATAGCACCCATTCCAGTGCCACATAGGAATGCACCCAGTACACACTATAAAGTGGAAGGGCATCTGGTTGTAGAAACCATGTGACTGCAGACAATTGGAGCCCAGCCAGCTCGTGTCAAACCTTCTAATCCATGCTAGCATGGAAAGTGGACTTTAAATGATGACAGGATGGAATACTTAGTGGCATCATTTCATCTGTCTTTGTGTTCTGAGTTCAAATTCCACTAAAGTCAGCTTTGCTTTTCATCCTTTCAAGGTCAGTGAAATGAGTATCAGTTGAAAATTGGTGTTGATGTAACCAACTAGCCAGATCCAATTTCAAACCTTGTGCTTATAATGCAAAGGATTAAAGACATTCTTAATGTGGTCATCTTTTTTGAACGATATAAGGCACAGTATATCAACGTTTCTTTCATTGAAAATGTTGGTTTGTGATACAAGCAGTTTTTTTGGCTACTATTTGTAGTAGGTCAAGTAACCATGTAGAGACACTGTTCTTGCCTTTAAATTTTACATGTAGGTTTCTATGCCGTGGTTAGTGTTTTTCAGTTTAGAAGTTTGTATATTATTGGAATAAATATTTTTATAGCTGGGCTCCATTCTAATAGTGATACTTAATTTGAATGAGCTGCCCTAAGGCAGGTTTGTCTATTTGGCTTGTTTTGCAGCCTAGTTTGAACTGTTTCCATCTCCAACCCTGTGTAAGTCAAGGGGATACTGACAATGTATTTATGTTATTATTCAGTAACGCAAGTTTATAAGATGTATTACTACCATAATCTTCCATTAATCACGTACACTATACTTCATTGCATGAGATTGATACCATGAAATTCTTCGAATTGAGCTCTATCATTTAAGCTTAATTAAAATATAGTTTGATTTTAAAATAAAGAAGTTAATTATACTAAGATTCAATTTTTTGCTTTGTATTATTTTTGTGATATTTTACCTCAATGCAAATTTTTGTTGCATGGGACCAAAACTATGAAATTCTTCACGCTTTCTTCTATCATTGAATCTAAGATAAATATATTTTGCTTTTAAAATAAAGTTATTTAGATCTGAACTTGATTGGTGGCATTACTTACTCTCCTCTCACATTGTTACAAATTTTGGTGTGAACTTTTTTCTATTGGACCAAATCTTAATTTTTTTATGCCAAAATGTAGCTAGGGACCAGTCCTCTTCAAAAGTTTTCCATTTGGTTAAGAACTGAATTAGCAATAAGCTCTGAAGGATGTTGTGTGTGAGTAAATTACGGCCTTAAGAATATTATTCAACTTCTACCGTAGTTGAATGATACACATTTGATTAGTTTCTTTCAGTTTCTGTCTACCAAATCTACTCTCATGGCTTTCAATTGCCTGAGGTTATAGTAAACATTCGCTCAAGGTTCCATGTAGTAGGACCAGAACTCAGAACCATGTGGTTTGGAACCAAATTTCTTAACCACATAGCCACATCTGCATAGCTGGATTATTATAGCAACCCATCCTCACTTTTCCAAAATGAACTTTGACATTTAAATTCCATGCAGCTTTTTAATCCTCAGAGAACTGCTTTTGTACTCACTATTCTCCAACCTAGTTTTGTTTTGTGTGTGTGTGTTGGTGGGGGCATTTAAAGTCAATGTAACTGGCCAATCCTTGAAAAGAACTGTGTACATTTAGTTTTACTGTTTGCCCACTACATACTTTTGTCTGTTTTTCTAATTTTTCTGTTTTTTTTTTTTCTCTTCCTCCTTGGCTTGTCTTTTGCAGCTTGCCCATTTCACTAGTGATGACACCTGTTCACACATCTATAGAATCTACCATGAAGAGGCAAAGAATAATGCTGTTGGTGGCCGAGTTGCCACTAGTCATCAGAGAATTCAAGCTGAAAGTCTGTATCAGAAACGGGTAGAAAGTCTGCTTAGTGATGAGAACTGCTTTAAGATAATGATTGTGAGTGGCAGACTTTGCTGGATTTTTTTTTTCTTTCTTTTCCTGTTCACTGTAAATTGACTTTTTGCATGTTACTGTGACATAAGATTTGAGGTTCTTGATCTGATGGATGGACATTAAAATAAAAAAATGCACTATTTTTTTGTCCTCCTGCCTCATTAATGTTTGAATGATGTAAAATGTTCATAAGGTAATGGTGCTTCAGCATGTTTACCTCTTGTTTCTTAGAGCAGACAGAATGTAGGGCAATAGGAGTAGGGAAGGACTTCTTGGGACTGGAGGAGTGTGATGGAGGGTTGGAAGAATTATGTGAAGTTACTATGGTTACTGTTTAAATTACGCTGTTTATTAATGTGTATCAGGGAAGAAGTATGTTAAAAGCTTTGTAAGGTGTATTCCAGATAAAGAAATGCAATATATTGAATGTTTTGATATCAACTCACCTGAGACAGGCCCTTGTTTTAAAATTATTCCCCAAACAGCAGCTTAACTTATTTTAGTAAATTTGCTATTTTCAAAATTGAAAGACAAGCAGTGTATCTCAACAGAAATATGGTAACAAAAGAGTTTTTAAGTACATGCTTCTTTTCATCGAAATGAGTTTGAAATCACACAAGGAAACTTTTACTTATACCAGGAAAGAATATATTTTGTTCTCACTCAGATCAACCTTGATCGGAAGTCTTCTGGCCTTGACTATTCTTTTTAGTTTACTTTACGTGAAAAGACATTCGAGCGAGTCCGTTGCCAGTACTGCTGGACTGGCCCTTGTGCAGGTGGCACATAAAATACATATCGAACGTGGCCGTTGCCAGTACCTCCTGACTGGCTTTCATGCTGGTGGCACGTAAAGGCACCCACTACACTCTCGGAGTAGTTCGCGTTAGGAGGGGCATCCAGCTGTAGAAACTCTGCCAAATCAGATTGGAGCCTGGTGTAGCCATTTGGTTCACCAGTCCTCAGTCAAATGGTCCAACCCATGCTAGGATGGAGGGCAGACGTTAAGCAATGAACTATTATTTTTTGTGTGCCTTTTTTTTTTTTTTTTTTTTTTTTGATATGGTCATCTGGATGCTGTTTCATGCATATTGAGTGATTGCATTGAGCAGTCTTTCTTGTGAGGCAGACTGCACTGCTTAACAAAAAAATCGTGAATTTTTGAGTAGGCATGCTTTTCAAAATGTCCTGCTGTTTGCTCATGGCTGTCATAGAAGTTCCCTTTTGGCTTGCAAAGAGTGTTGAATTTCTCATTGTGAACATAAATTACCATAAATGACTAATCTGCTGTTGTTGTTTGTTACCATTGTAGTTTAAGAGAGATTATCGGCTTACCATTGAGCTTCTGGATACAGAACAGCATGAGCAATCTGATGATGGCACTGAGGATCCAACCAGTGCAACTAAGTGGGCTAACTATATTGAGAGTTACACGGCAGACTCTGCCCTGCCCATTGATGTTCAGGAGAGCCTCACAAAGAAGGCGGTCTTTCTCCCAAGGTAAAGTACATTCGACCAACTGGTTTTATTTTTTTCTCTTTGACTGTATGCAAACGTTTTCTTTCTTTTTGTATTATGTACACTTTGGATGCACATGTAAATGTTTGTATATAATGTGTGTACGTATGTATATAAATGTCTTTGTATTGCAAATGTGCATGTGTGCACATGCATATATATATATACATACATTTTTTATGTGCATAAACACCTATACACATTGCAATGAGAAGATAAGTCTGCAATCATGCTGCACCATTGTTTCAGCTCATTCTTTTGCTTCTTCTTCCCCACCCACCTCTCGTTGCCATTTCTAGATATTTGCTATGCTGTAGTATTTTTTTCTTGTTTTTTTTTGTTTTTGTTACAAACTCCCACCCACTGCTTTGGTGCTGTGTTTCAGCTGCATTTACATAACTGGTTTTTTTTTATACACCAACTAATTGCTGCCTTTTTGGTTTGGGGTTTTTTGTTATTGTAAAGGTGGGAATGTATTTTGTTTTTTTTAATTTGACCCATTCCCATTGCTTCTCTTCAACTCACTGTCTCCCATTCATTAACGAACAACATTTCTCTGATTTTTATCACTTTCATAATCTTTAATACTTCTTTTCTCACTTGCATATCTAACAAATCTGCCTTTCCACTCCTACTGGGTTATAATTCTCAGGAACATAGTGTCATTGTCAAAAGAACTTCACCTAATTCCGTTTTTGTTAGGCTTTCTGTTTTGTTTTTTTTAAATCTTTCTGTATAGATTACAAAAAAAGGTTAATATTGGACTGTAGGTATTTATTTAGAGTTAAATTTAAAAAGAGAAGTTTGAGGTAGGGTTGGGGACTTTGATTTTTGCTGATGAACTTGTATGACTTATGGAGCAATGGTTGTCTGTTCTAGGTCTTTGGATATTTAGTTCCTGGATTCACCCTGATTGAACACTTACAAATAAAGGCATTTCTACCACAACAACATTGCATTTTTTTTATTTAGGAATAGTGTATCTAGAACTCATTCATCCAGTGGCCTTTGGATTTTCTGTTTAAGACAGTAGGGTGTGATTTGGTTGCCATTTTTCAGGTTAGGTGACCACAAAGAGACTTCCCTCATTGGCTTAAGGTGTTTTGCTTGCTTTACATTGTCTCACTTGACCTCACCTTTGACAGATGGGTTCCAGGGAGGGTCTAGATATTGAGAAAATTGCCTGAGGAAAACTAACGCCTTGTCTATAATCGTCACTTTAACATCCACTTTCCCATGCTTGCATGAGTTGGCAAGAATTCATTGAATCAAATTTTATGTGGCAGGATATGTTTGCATTGAAGATTGGAAATGGACACTGCTTGTATGACAGTGGCACTTGTTTATAACTATTACTTGATCCCAAGACATGAACACACACATGACTGGTTTCTTTCAGTTTCTACCTGCCAGTTACACTCACTAAGATGCAATTGGCTCTGGGCTGTAGAAGACACTTGCCCAAGGTGCCATGCGGTGGTACTGAATCTGAAACTGCATGGTTGTGAAGTAAATGCTTTAGCTTCACAGCCATGCCTGTGCTTTTTGCCTGTATAAAGATTAAATCCTTCCTATTCAGGCACTGGATTTGTAGAAACTTTAGATCCAAAATAGGATTATCCCTGTTTATTTGGCGTGTATATAGTGATAGTAATGTCTAACCAATCTGGAAAGTATTTCTGAGAGATTGTGCAATCTGCTATAACAAATTTGTCCTATGATGCATTTGACAATTTTCTTTTGTGCTTATAGGGTTGGCAAACACTCTTTGTGGGCCTTCTATATTAAACATTGTGTGTTTCATGGAATTGTTGTGGCCCAATACATAGTAGGGTTCCTGTTATCTTCTTTGATGGGTTTTTTTTCGTCTCCCCTTAACAAGACTATCTTATAGGTACAGACAAGTCTGGTGCTACCTTTATTTGGGTGTTGACAACAAAAGAAATTGCCGTTAGGCATTTTGTCCTAATGCTTTAACAATTACATCAATACATTTCCTTGGATGGATACTTTATTACATCGACTCCTTGAATAAAAGACTTAAACACGGAGTCATAAATATTTTTTTTTAAATATGGAGAGCTCATAGCTGGACTGTCTTAAACCATGAGTCTGCTCTGTCAAGACTAAACATGAGCACTTTTGCAACTGAGCACAATGGACTCTTCCCATTTTCAATAAAATTATTTTGAGTTTTTAACATTATCTCCAGTTTAGACAGCTTGTGTTTTTGTTATTTTTTAACTTCCTGTCAATCAGGTTGCTATACAGTGATATAAGTTGAGGTGCTTGTCTATGAAATTTGTGGCAACTGTGTGTGTGTGTATTATATTCGGTGAAATATTGTGTGACAATGCAAGGTTTTTTTTTAAACTTAGTTTTGAAATAAGCTTTTATTTTGGTGTGAAATGTTGGGTGGCCATCACAGTTGAGATTTGTTGAGTGTGTTGTTGCTGTTGACTGACATGTTTGACACCTGCCACTCAATCTTTTTTCTAGCTGAAAGACCAAAAAGAAAACAAAGAAAATATTTTTAATCCTGTTTACTAGGATGAATGGGGGAAGGTTAAGTGATATTGCAAAAAAAAAAAAAAGTGACTCCAGTTCATCTAAAGACAGTCTTCGACATCACAAAGGTTAACGTCTTTCAAGCTTTGGCACAAGGCCATTATTTTGGGGGTGGGGGAATTAGTCATCCTCCGGTACTCAGCTGGTACTTTATAACTACTCTGAAACAGTCGAACTTGGCAGCATTTGAACTCAGAACGTAGAGAGCCAGAGGAAATGCCTCCAAACATTTTGGCTGATTTGTTAACAATTCTACCAACTCACTGCCTAGAATTTTCAGGGTGGGGTCTAGTCAATTACATCAACCCCAGTGTTCAACTGGTACTTACTTTGACCCTGAAAGGATGAAGGGCAAAGTTGACCTTGGTGGTATTTCAATTCAGAACATAAACCCCAATCCAGTGTGGTGAAGATTCTTCCAGCTCACAACATTAATAACAAAACTACTCATCATGATCCTATAGCCATACAACAAGGGAACTTTTATGTCTAAATGGTGTTGATTTCTCTACCACCTTTCAGTGAGGGACCACATGTGTATAATGAACACTTTTTATTTCAGCACCGAAATTATGGAAATTTAAATAAATTTTGAAAACGAAGGGATTTAATAAAATAACTCAATCCTTTAGCATTCGGATTACTTTGTCAAATGCCATGCTTATTTCTTAACATTGTTTTGAATTGATCATGGCTTTGAGATTTCAGTGATGTGATTTTTATATTTAGAATATTATAGGGCTGAATCTGGCTGGTTTGAACATAAAACAGGTAGAATATCTGAGCTGGATATGACCAGTTTAAATGCTAAAGAGTTAAGCTAGTGTTTGGAACATAAACGAAAGGGTCTTGTGTAAAATTATAGTGGGCAGTTTAAATATGAAGCCACTGTAGGGTACCTTAAGCAAGTATTTTCTACCAAAGCATCTGGTTGACAAATATTGTGAGAGTGCAATTTGGTAAACAAAAGTAGGAGATGAAATGTCCTCTCTTTTATTTGTTTGTCATTTGACTGCGGCCATTCTGGAGCACCACCTTTAGTCGAGCAAATCAACCCCAGGACTTATTCTTTGTAAGCCTAGTACTTATTCTATCGGTCTCTTTTGCCGAACCGCTAAGTTACGAGGACGTAAACACACCATCATCGGTTGTCAAGCGATGTGGGGGGGACAAACACAGACACCTACATATACATATATACGACTGGCTTCTTTCAGTTTCCGTCTACCAAATCCACTCAAAAGCTTTGGTAGGCCCGAGTCTATAGTAGAAGACACTTGCCCAAGGTGCCATGCAGTGGGACTGAACCTGGAACCATGTGGTTGGTTAGCAAGTTACTTACCACACAGCCACTCCTGTCCTGTAAATAAATACCCTACTGTATTTCTGATCTATCTTCCCCTGTACTGATGTCTACTTTGCATTTCATATCTTACAAATGTAATATCAAACTACTAGGTTTGATAGACTAAAATAAATGATTGAAGGTAGTGTTCCAGCAATGACTATAGCCCATTTGTAGCAGCCAGTGAAAGAATAGCTCAACATCTCAACACAGTTTACTTTCACAGTTCTGGAAGTGGAACCAAAATGCTTAAAACTCTTTCTTCAGATATTCATATTATAATACAAAATAACATAGGTGTTTGAGCTGTTTATCATGTTTATTTTGGTTTCAACTTTTGTGTTTATTGTATTGAGGTTTTTAGTATTTTAAGTTGATTTAAAACATCTTTTGCAATGAGATGGAACTTTTGGGCTTTGTTGTATTGACACAAATGGGTACTTTGACAACCTATTGTGAAATGGAAAAGCATCTCTCTCAATGACTCTTTTACAAATACAAACTGTGTAATGTATTATATAGGCACAGGTGTGGCTGTGTAGTATGGAGTTTGCTTCCCAACTACATTCCAGGTTCAGTCCCACTATGTGGCACCTTGGGCAAGTGTCTTCTACAACACTGGGCTGACCAAAGCCTTATAGGTGAACTTGGTAGATGAAAACTGAAAGCTCATCGTGTGTGCACACACACACACACACACACAATCGTTTGATAGAAACAGACCAATAGAATAAGTACCTTGTTTGAAAAAGAAAAAAAGTACTGAGATTGATTTGTTCAACTAAATCTTTGAAGGCGGTGCCCCAGCATAACCACAGTCCAATGACTGAAAACCGTAAAAGATTTTGAGTGTGTGTATAAATAAATAAATATAAAAACCATAAAAATCAGACTGGGGCCTGGTGCAGCCCTGGTCAAACCATTCATCCCATTCCAGCATGGACAAAAGGATGTTAAATGAGGATATAATCCCACTGCTTGCCATCTTGGGCAAATATTTCCCACTATAACCTTGGGCCAATCAGTGTCTTGTGGGTAAATTTGGTACATGGTAACTAGAAGCTTACTCTGTGTGTGTTTCTCTTGCTGCTTGATAACTAGTATCAGTTTGCTCCCCTCCCCATAACATCTTCATCTTGAAGTTTGACTGGAGGTGGTGGGGGATATTTCTTTATTAGTCCCTGATGTCTTGTTTGGTACATTTCCTAAATACATTAGTCCTGACTATTCCAAATTTCACAATCCCATTTTTCAAAATTATTGCACATTTCCACGAGTTTATTTTGGAAGTGTTGTTGTGGGACTGTGAATTGTTAAACTAATGCATTTAAGGACATTCTTTCTAGACAAGACATCAAAGAAATGAGGAAACTCGAGGAAAATTCCTTAATGTGAGACCACATTTGGACACAGTTGATGTTTGACTCCCCCCCCCCTTATTTTTCCACGTTTGCATGGACTACAAGAATATATCAAGGCATTGTTTTACAGCCAGATGCTCTTTCTGTTGCTGGCCCCCTTACCTGATTTTCAAGTATAGTGTCTCATTCTAAGTGGCTGTGAAGGTGTTAAAGTGATTGGAGAATTTGACAAGAACTGGCAACAAAAACCACCTATATGTTGCAATTTCTGTAGAAGTGACATGTGTGCATTAAAACAATAACACAATGGTCTTTCAGTTTTCATCTACCAAATCCACTCTGAAGGTTTTGATCAGCCCACAGCTACAATTAAAAACACTTGCCTTCAAGTTGCCCTGCAGTGCAAGTGAACCCCCAAATCACATAACTGGAAGGTACTCATTAACTACATGGCCATAGTTGCACCTTGTGTTTATAATCGTGGTAGTTGAGTGTGTAGACACTCAGCACTACTTCTGGTCTACATGTTACTTCCTCTTTAGTGGTACATTTATGGCTGAACCTTCAATTATTAGCTGATATACTGGAATATTTGTACTGGAAATGTAATATAGTTGAATTCATTTCTAAATAGTTTCTCTAAGCCAGAATCTTGGACTTGTGGCAGTCTTGTTTGTCAGATATTTTATAAAGTTTGAACATTTAGTCCCTTCATATTTGTTCAATGAATTGACTTTATCTGCTAGCTATAGTAACAGTTGTCAACTTAATTTTAATGCAGGTTTTACTATAGTTTCTATTATCTATTCTCCTGTTCTCTCTCTCACACACACACACACTGCAGTGTCCCCTCATTATTAATACTGAACAATTTCCATGCCATTTCCTCTCCCTTCTTCCAACTTCTGTTTTTTTTTTTTATTCGACTTTTTTCTTTTTTCTTTTTTTTTCTTTTTTTTTTTTGGTTGGGGGGAGGAGCTGATATTTTTCATCTGTTGACTTTTACAAGTAGGCCTGACCGAATTGCTTCTCTAACCATTTGACTGAATAAGAAACTCTGTTATTAATAATTATCGTTAATGACTCTACAACAGCTCTGCTGCTCGTTTGACTTGTCACTTGTAAGGACGACTGGCTAGAATGTATTGCCTTGCTTTCCCATGAGCAATGGTGACTGACCTACTGTCGATAAGTGGTTGGATTTATATTAGCTTCAGCCACCCAACGGTCATGAAACTTTGCAGACAGCCTCTTTTACTGCCAGTTAGCCATTCCTTGTTGATCCAGTTTTACTGAAAACTTATTTCCCCTTCACAGGAACCTGAGACTTCGTAATTTACTGAAGGATTCCCTCGGAAAAGACTGTGATCGTGACAGTGGCGCTGCCTATCATAAGCAGTTACATAATGACATGGACATTATCGACAACACTGAATGCAAGTTCAATGTGAACTCATTTAAAATGGTTTATGTGGTGAACAGCGAGAGTTATTTGTACAAAAAGCTCTCGTTGAAACATGCAAGGGAGGTAAGTCACTTTTTTTTTTTTTTTTTTTTTTCTGTCATCTATAAACTTTTTACATAAAAAAATAACAATGGCACGTTTCTGTGTAAGAAAGACGAGCTGTTTCCTTAAATATAGTTCGGTTATCTTATTTTGACCTACTTTAAAACAAGTTCCAAAATTCATACTATTCTTTTAGCATAGGAACCATTTCCTAAATCTCCCCATATTAATTACTGCCACACTCATCACAAATTTATTACTTCGCTTCCATACTTTGGTCCCCTTTTTTCACACATTTTTTTTTCTAATAAAGCAAATTTTGCTTTTACAAATGTCAGTCCTTTACCAATAATTATCTCTAGACTGATCCAATGAAACTCAAGACCTGGAATCGACGTTTCTTTTTTTTTTTTTTTTTTTTTTTTATATCCTGTTTGAGGATTATTCTGTTTTCATCATCTCATTAAGCGAGGTTTATTAGTCTAATGCTTGTATTGGGTCACTTCATTAAGTTTCTCTTGATACATATATAAGATTTTTCAAATAACTGAACTTAACATAATCTACCATTTGTAATTTTCCTCTATGCTCGGCAGAACAACTTAGCTTTCATTAATTACCATTAAACTTTCAATCCTTGATCTCTCTAATCTTGACCAGTCACCACATTCTCTTCTCTATTACTAACAAATACTTGTTTCTTCTCTGCACTGTCACTGTTCCCTGTTTGCTTTTTAAAAAAGAAATGAGAATTGTTCTAATATTATATGAATGTCTTCTGAGTGTTCATTAAATCGGTTGCTTAGACTCTCCCCAAAATATGTTTGACTTTGTGCCAATGGGATAAATTATCATTTTATATATATACTCACTTCTCTTAAGTCAATAAGTACTTACAATGAATATATTAGTCTTAATTTATGATAGTTGGCCTTGTCTGATCAAAATAAATCAATATTGAATACATGAAACATTTAGGCCTTTTGCCAAACTTTTCAGATATTTTAATAACTTAAGTTTTACTTATTTGTGTGTGTATATATACATATATATCTATCCTTTTTCTGTCTTAGACAACTGAATTAAACTATCTTAAGGAAAAATTACAAGACTATTCTCTGGAGGGATTTTTCACCTTAGTTTCAACAAAAATACATTCTATTTTCTTTCTTTAAGAAATCAATTGGGTGATTTGAATTTTTTTTTTTTCTTTTTTCACTATGGAAGGGATATGTTTAGCTTGTCTCAAATTCAAGCATGCACCTGCCATTCCCAGTAATTGCAGTGGTTCTTAGTTGAATTCTTTCTCTTGTCTTTTTTTTTTTTTTTTTTTTTTTATAATACCTGCTATTTGCATGCCAGGGTTCTTTGTTTCCCCCCAACTCTCCACTCTACATTTTGTCTATATGGCTGCCTAACACATTGAGCATTCTTAACAAATTTCTACATTTTTTTTTTTCTCTTAGAAATAAACAGCTTATATTGAAGCATGTTTTTTTTTTTATGTTCCCTTTGTGTTGACTTTTCTGTTTCTCTGTGATTGTTGGTTGCTATGCATTATAACCATGCATCCTAATTACTATTATTTATATTTGAAATGATTGAGCAGTACTTACTACTGCTTGATGACTTGTTCAGAAATAATTTAACTTTTTGTTTTGTATTTTATTTTTTCAGTCCCACAAAAGAGTGTCGTTAAGGCTACACAAAAAGTTTGACAAGTGGGTTAACGATTGGCGTAAAGATCACGTGACGAATGACCAGGAGTTGGCTTGTATGCAGTGGATGACGGGTAAAACGGAGGGCATTCGGCCATCGAAGACAACTATTGAGAAAATATTTCCGGACTGTGCCCCTTATTATTGCTACAATAAGTACAAGGTGGAATTTTCTGACCATCCACAGAGACCATCCCATGCCGACTGAGGTTGAGTGAGTGAGTGAATGGCTCAAGTGAGTGAGACTGAATCACATCAGATTGATTGTGTTGAATGTGTTTGTGTGATAGTTTGGGTTGTTTGTTTTTCTTTTTTATTTCTTTGTATTTTTTTTTATGAGTGAAGGAGAGACAGATGTGAATGTGGTTGGGTGGATGTGCTTGCGTGTGTGTGTGTGAGTGACTACTATCACTACTACTTGTATTATTACCACCACCACCACCACTATACTATTACTACTACTACTACAACCACCTAGCTCAGTTGTCTAGTCACTGAGCTCATCAGAACTGCTCTTGCGCTACCGTACCCACATGAGGCAACTCTGCCTGTGTATGTTAGCTGCTGCTGCCAAGAATGTCGACACCATGGCTAATCTTTTGATCAGACTTGCTGCATTCAAGGCTGTTGTATAAAGAAAGTAAGAAAAAAAAAACAATCACCAGCCATGTTTGTTAATTTTTTTCTTTTTTTTTTTTTCTTGGGAGCTAGAATTGAAACCCTGCCCTCAGTCATCAAACTCAACATTGTAGACCATATTTTGTTCTCAGAATAAATCACAGATGTCTCCAAGCAACGTTATCCTGTTGTTTTAGATGTCAGCTTCAATCCAAATTGAATTAGCTTTTTTTATTTTGTCTTCATCTTTGCCTGTTCTTTTTTAATAATCCTTTATTCTGTAAACTGAAGGCCTGAAATTTTTAGTGGAGCAGTGGGTTAATCAATTATATCAACTTCAATGCTCAATTGCTACTTGTTTTATCAACCTCCAAACATAAACAATGAAGTCAACCGTGGTGGCATTTGAACGATACTGTTACACATTTTATTCGGCACTGTAACGATTCTGCCAGCTTACCACCTTTTTCTCTTTTTAATGATTTAAATTATTGTATACAGTGCTCAGATGCACTTATAACCTGTCAGAAAATGTTTAAAAGAGGCGAGGAGAAAGCAGCCATAAGTAAAGTGATATAAAGAAAGACAGCAATGAAAGCTACAAATACACACCGTACACAGAAAGGTGAACAGTAAAAGGACCCTAAAGAAAAAAGGGGTGCACATCAGGGGGTAATGTCAATGAATTTCAGGAAGCCTAGAATTTTGTAAGGCAAAATTTATACCCACCATTACACATTCAGTAAATGACACTGAAGTCCACTTGTTTTGTGTTTGAAGTATGCATCAATGTAACTATCATCTTTTGAAATTGTTTGTTGCCATGCAGCCACATAAGTGTTAACCCTTTTGATGCCAACCCAACTGAGACTATTCCTAATTCTATGATACAAACTTCCTGTTTTAAAGTTGATTTAAATTAAAACCTTCTATCAAAATATCTTAATTTATGTTCCAGGCATCATCTTAAGTTTTTACTAAGTTCATTAATGTCGAAATTAATTGAAATAAATCTGGTTTCAGGAGTTGGGAAATATCTTGGAACCAGTTGTTGTCTCGTGTGGGTTGATATCAAAGTGGTTGAAAGATTTTAATTTAGATAAGTCCATCGAAATTTTATGTTGATGCTCCAAATACCAGGTAAGCAGTCATGTATTTCAACATTAATATGGTAACAAGTTTTAACTACTATCACTAGAAAATCAGACTACCACTATGTGGTCATCCAACCAGCTAGAGATAGCAGTGCAACGTATAATGGAGGTTAGCAGGACCAGAGCTAACTTGGGGGCTAAGCAATTACAACCACCTTGACTATCAAAGGAGAAACTTCTAGGTCTACTGATCTTGCAAGAAATAATGACCAAATCTTGCTGATTTTAATAAATAATAAAATGGAAAGTCATGCTATCATGGTTTAAAGACAGGTCAAGTTTTTTGGGGGGTTTTTTTCATCTTTTCATCATAGGTATTTAAACCAGCCATATTTTTTTGAATGTTCAAACTGGCCTGATCTGGTCTTCATACTTACACTATGATATTCCTAAAAGTAAAGCGAAGATATGATGTAATTAATTAAGGTAAGGTGAGATAAAACTATTTGTTTAAATGTAGATGAAAATATGTTAATTTTAGGCTGCCTATATAATGCCTGTAGTAACTCCAGGTTTGAAGGATTTACATTCGGGCTTACAAAAAGGAAAGGAAAATAGCTGTGTCTTTAGATGAATCAGATATGTTGCTGAATTCTGGTCAGATGCTGAAGAATATTTTAATAGGTGTACAAGCAATGACAAATTTCACCTTCCCATTGAAGTTAAATCTAACAAACAATAATAAAGTAGGCAAAAATTCATTATTGGTAAAACACCGACAAATATTACTTGATACTCTGCTTGAACAGGATTAAAACAAAACGTGGGTATTTGCATTTGACAGTGATCTGAATACTAGAGTTAACTGTTTAGCATTTAAACTGGCCATATGCTACCCAAATATTCTGACCACATTCAACCGCTTTCATTTACCATTGCAAAAATAACAATCGCATCATTGAAATCTCAAACCTCTGAGGTAATGCATGATTAATTCAAAGCAATGTAAATAAATAAGCGTTATGTTTGACTAATCTGAATACTAAAGAGGTAAATGGTCTCCATAAGACATTTGTCACGGGAGGGGAGTAGGTGTGACTAAGTAGTCTTAGGTTAAATCCAGCTTTATGGCAACTTGAGCTAGTGTCTTCTACAACAACCCCAGGCTAACCAAAACCCTGTGGATGTATTTGGCAGGTGGGAACTAAAAGAAACACAATGCCTTGTCTTTTCTGAGCATAGACAACATCCACAGCGGTGACAGCATCCTGGACGACATTCTCAAAATATACCTTCAACACACCATGAGTATCTTCGTAGACGAAGCTAGAGATATCCTCCACGAGTAAGATGACTCTGTGTGTGCGAGTGACTGTCATGCAATACGTCTAGTCAAGAAGAAAATTTACTTATAAACAGGTGGAGGGATTAGTAACTGAAAGGGCAGCCGACCGTATAAAACGTCGGCACTGTATGCAATTTTCTTGAAAGAGGTATATGTTCGATAGTATAAGAATAGACAAGATATTGGTGTAAAATTAGCATGTTTGATAAATAGGTTTCACGTAAAGACAGACGAAGTACCGCTAGGCATTTCGTCCGCCGTCCTAACGATTCTGCCAGCTCGCCGCCTTATGTATTATACTAGATATCTAACTAAAGTAAATTTGGGACTTAATCGACTAGAATGGAGTTATTTCCCTTGGTTCATATTTTAAAAACCAAGCAGAGCTAGCATTTTTAGTTTCTAATTTTTATATTATAGGCATGGCTGTGGCAAGAAGTTTGCTTCCCAAGCACATTGTAAAGTACTGGCGTCGATTCGTTCGATTAAACTTCAAGGTTGTACTGATATGACAACAGTCTAACTTGATAAAGATGTTATATTATATTACTAATGCACATCCTTATATTATCTAAAAGATAGCGAAGGCCAATGGTACACAAAAAAATTAATTACATCGCTTAATAATACATTGTAGGTTGAAAAGATTATAGTGGCAAACATAAGAAAACACACACATACACATAATATATGTATGTGTATCTATATATATGTATAGATTTAAATATTTCATGTTTAAGTTGTTTCTCAGGTGTTAGTTTGATGGCCTAAAAGGTAAAGGTGTTAGTAATTTAACTAACAACCTTGTATGTAGGTAGTAGTTTCAATCTCTGTCTAGAAATATGTTTTTTAATATTTTTGTATAATCGAAAAAAAGACTATATATAAATAAAAATATATATATATATATATATATATATATATATATAAATATGTATATATAAATAAATAAATATATGTAAGTATATATATGTATATAAATATGTATATATAAATAAATAAATATATGTAAGTATATATATGTATATAAATAAATATATATATAAATAAACATATATATAAATAAACATATATATATATATAAATAAACATATATATATATATATAAATAAACATATATATATATATATAAATAAACATATATATATATATAATAAACATATATATATAAATAAACATATATATATATATATATATATATATAAATAAACATATATATATATATATATATATATATATAAATAAACATATATATATATATATATATATATATAAATAAACAATATATATATATATATATATATATAAATAAACATATATATATATATATATATATAAATAAACAATATATATATATATATATATAAATAAACATATATTGTATATATATAAATAAACAAACAAAGATATATATATATATAAATAAATAAACAAAGATATATATAAATAAACAAACAAAGATATATATATATATATATATATAAACAAACAAAGATATATATATATATATATAAATAAACAAACAAAGATATATATATATATATATAAATAAACAAACAAAGATATATATATATATATATAAATAAACAAACAAAGATATATATATATATATATATATAAATAAACAAAGATATATATATATATATATATATATAAATAACAAACAAAGATATATATATATATATATATATATAAATAAACAAACAAAGATATATATATATATATATATATATATAAATAAACAAACAAAGATATATATATATATATAAATAAACAAACAAAGATATATATATATATATATAAATAAACAAACAAAGATATATATATATATATAAATAAACAAACAAAGATATATATATATATATATAAATAAACAAACAAAGATATATATATATATATATAAATAAACAAACAAAGATATATATATATATATATATAAATAAACAAAGATATATATATATATATATATATATATAAATAAACAAACAAATATATATATATATATATATATATATAAATAAACAAACAAAGATATATATATATATATATATATATAAATAAACAAACAAAGATATATATAT